>NW_027440469.1:0-98099 GCF_031893055.1 Leptodactylus fuscus | reverse complement strand
ACATTGTGAGGTCATCGAGTTCCGTGATGATGTCATAGAGATACATTGTGAGGTCATCGAGTTCCGTGGTGATGTCATAGAGATACATTGTGAGGTCATCGAGTTCCAGGATGATGTCATAGAGATACATTGTGAGGTCATCGAGTTCCGTGATGATGTCATCGAGTTCCGTGATGATGTCATAGAGATACATTGTGCGGTCATCGAGTTCCGTGATGATGTCATAGAGATACAATGTGAGGTCATCGAGTTCCGTGATGATGTCATAGTGTTACATTGTGATGTCATCGAGTACCGTGATGATGTCATAGTTACATTGTGATGTCATCGAGTTCCGTGATGATGTCATAGAAATACATTGTGAGGTCATCGATTTCCGTGATGATATCATAGAGAAACATTGTGAGGTCATTGAGTTCCGTGATGATGCCATAGAGATACATTGTGACGTCATCGAGTTCCGTGATGATGTCATAGAGAAACATTGTGAGGTCATCGAGTTCCGTGATGATGTCATCGAGTTCCGTGATGATGTCATAGAGATACATTGTGAAGTCATTGAGTTCCGTGATGATGTCATAGATATACATTGTGAGGTCATTGAGTTCCGTGATGGTGTCATAGTTACATTGTGATGTCATCGAGTTCCGTGATGATGTCATAGCGAAACATTGTGATGTCATCGAGTTCCGTGATGATGTCATCGAGTTCCGTGATGATGTCATAGAGATACATTGTGAGGTCATCGAGTTCCGTGATGATGTCATAGAGATACATTGTGAGGTCGAGTTCCGTGATGATGTCATAGTGTTACATTGTGATGTCATCGAGTTCCGCGATGATGTCATAGAGATACATTGTGAGGTCATCGAGTTCCGCGATGATGTCATAGTGTTACATTGTGAGGTCATCGAGTTCCGTGATGATGTCATCGAGTTCCGTGATGATGTCATATAGATACATTGTGAGGTCATCGAGTTCCGTGATGATGTCATAGAGGTACATTGTGAGGTCACCGAGTTCCATGACGATGTCATCGAGTTCCGTGATGATGTCATAGAGATACATTGTGAGGTCATCGAGTTCTGTGATGATGTCATAGAGATACATTGTGAGGTCATATAGTTCTGTGATGTCATCGAGTTCCGTGATGATGTCATAGTTACATTTTGATGTCATCGAGTTCCGTGATGATGTCATAGAGAAACATTGTGAGGTCATCAAGCTCCGTGATGATGTCATAGTGTTACATTGTGAGGTCATGGAGTTCCGTGATGATGTCATCGAGTTCCGTGATGATGTCATAGAGATACATTGTGAGGTCATCAAGTTCCGTGATGATGTCATAGAGATACATTGTGAGGTCACCGAGTTCCATGACGATGTCATCGAGTTCCGTGATGATGTCATAGAGATACATTGTGAGGTCGAGTTCCGTGATGATGTCATAGTGTTACATTGTGATGTCATCGAGTTCCGCGATGATGTCATAGAGATACATTGTGAGGTCACCGAGTTCCGTGATGATGTCATAGTGTTACATTGTGAGGTCATCGAGTTCCGTGATGATGTCATCGAATTTCGTGATGATGTCATATAGATACATTGTGAGGTCATCGAGTTCCGTGATGATGTCATAGAGGTACATTGTGAGGTCACCGAGTTCCATGACGATGTCGTCGAGTTCCGTGATGATGTCATAGAGATACATTGTGAGGTCATCGAGTTCCGTGATGATGTCATAGAGATACATTGTGAGGTCATCGAGTTCCGTGATGATGTCATAGAGATGCATTGTGAGGTCATCGAGTTCCGTGATGATGTCATAGTTACATTGTGATGTCATCGAGTTCCGTGATGATGTCATAGAGATACATTTTGAGGTCACCGAGTTCCGTGATGATGTCATAGAGATACATTGTGAGGTCATCGAGTTCCGTGATGTCATCGAGTTCCGTGATGATGTCTCAGAGATACATTTTGAGGTCGAGTTCCGTGATGATGTCATAAAGATACATTGTGAGGTCATCGAGTTCCCTGATGATGTCATAGAGATACATTGTGAGGTCAACGAGTTCTGTGATGATGTCATAGTGTTACATTGTGATGTCATCGAGCTCCGTGATGATGTCATAGTTACATTGTGATGTCATCGAGTTCCGTGATTATGTCATAGAGAAACATTGTGAGGTCATCGAGTTCCTTGATGATGTCATAGAGATACATTGTGAGGTCAACGAGTTCCGAGATGATGTCATAGTGTTACATTGTTATGTCATCGAGTTCCATGATGATGTCATAGTTACATTGTAATGTCATCGAGTTCCGTGATGATGTCATGGAGATACATTGTGCGGTCATCGAGTTCCGTGATCATGTCATAGAGATACATTGTGAGGTCATCGAGTTCCGTGATGATGTCATAGAGATACATTGTGAGGTTACCGAGTTCCGTGATGATGTCATAGAGATACATTGTGAGGTCATCGAGTTCCGTGATGTCATCGAGTTCCGTGATGATGTCATAGTTACATTGTGATGTCATCGAGTTCCGTGATGATGTCATAGAGATACATTGTGAGGTCATCGAGTTCCGTGATGATGTCATAGAGATACATTGTGACGTCATCGAATTCCGTGATGATGTCATAGAGAAACATTGTAAGGTCATCGAGTTCCGTGATGATGTCATCGAGTTCCGTGATGATGTCATAGAGATACATAGTGAAGTCATCGAGTTCCGTGATGATGTCATAAATATACATTGTGAGGTCATCGAGTTCTGTGATGATGTCATAGTTACATTGTGATGTCATCGAGTTCCGTGATGATGTCATAGAGATACATTGAGAGGTCATCGAGGTCCGTGATGATGTCATAGAGAAACATTGTGAGGTCATCGAGTTCCGTGATGATGTCATAGAGATACATTGTGAGGTCATCGAGTTCCGTGATGATGTCATAGATATACAATGTGAGGTCATCGAGTTCCGTGATGATGTCATAGTTACATTGTGATGTCATCGAGTTCCGTGATGATGTCATAGAGATACATTTTGAGGTCACCGAGTTCCGTGATGATGTCATAGAGATACATTGTGAGGTCATCGAGTTCCGTGATGTCATCGAGTTCCGTGATGATGTCTCAGAGATACATTGTGAGGTCGAGTTCCGTGATGATGTCATAAAGATACATTGTGAGGTCATCGAGTTCCCTGATGATGTCATAGAGATACATTGTGAGGTCACCGAGTTCTGTGATGATGTCATAGTGTTACATTGTGATGTCATCGAGCTCCGTGATGATGTCATAGTTACATTGTGATGTCATCGAGTTCCGTGATTATGTCATAGAGAAACATTGTGAGGTCATCGAGTTCCTTGATGATGTCATAGAGATACATTGTGAGGTCAACGAGTTCCGAGATGATGTCATAGTGTTACATTGTTATGTCATCGAGTTCCATGATGATGTCATAGTTACATTGTAATGTCATCGTGTTCCGTGATGATGTCATGGAGATACATTGTGCGGTCATCGAGTTCCGTGATCATGTCATAGAGATACATTGTGAGGTCATCGAGTTCCGTGATGATGTCATAGAGATACATTGTGAGGTTACCGAGTTCCGTGATGATGTCATAGAGATACATTGTGAGGTCATCGAGTTCCGTGATGTCATCGAGTTCCGTGATGATGTCATAGTTACATTGTGATGTCATCGAGTTCCGTGATGATGTCATAGAGATACATTGTGAGGTCATCGAGTTCCGTGATGATGTCATAGAGATACATTGTGACGTCATCGAATTCCGTGATGATGTCATAGAGAAACATTGTAAGGTCATCGAGTTCCGTGATGATGTCATCGAGTTCCGTGATGATGTCATAGAGATACATTGTGAAGTCATCGAGTTCCGTGATGATGTCATAAATATACATTGTGAGGTCATCGAGTTCTGTGATGATGTCATAGTTACATTGTGATGTCATCGAGTTCCGTGATGATGTCATAGAGATACATTGAGAGGTCATCGAGGTCCGTGATGATGTCATAGAGAAACATTGTGAGGTCATCGAGTTCCGTGATGATGTCATAGAGATACATTGTGAGGTCATCGAGTTCCGTGATGATGTCATAGATATACAATGTGAGGTCATCGAGTTCCGTGATGATGTCATAGAGATGCATTGTGAGGTCATCGAGTTCCGTGATGATGTCATAGAGATACATTGTGAGGTCACCGAGTTCCGTGATGATGTCATAGTGTTACATTGTGAGGTCATCGAATTCCGTGATGATGTCATCGAGTTCCGTGATGATGTCATAAAGATACATTGTGAGGTCATCAAGTTCCGTGATGATGTCATAGAATTACATTGTGAGGTCATCGAGTTCCGTGATGGTGTCATAGTTACATTGTGATGTCATCGAGTTCCGTGATGATGTCATAGCGAAACATTGTGAGGTCATCGAGTTCCGTGATGATGTCATCGAGTTCCGTGATGATGTCATAGAGATACATTGTGAGGTCAACGAGTTCCGTGATGATGTCAACGAGTTCCGTGATGATGTCATAGAGATACATTGTGAGGTCATCGAGTTCCGTGATGATGTCATAGAGATACATTGTGAGGTCAACGAGTTCCGTGATGATGTCATCGAGTTCCGTGATGATGTCATAGAGATACATTGTGAGGTCATCGAGTTCCGTGATGATGTCATAGAGATACATTGTGATGTCATCGAGTTCCGTGATGATGTCATAGAGATACATTGTGAGGTCGAGTTCCGTGATGATGTCATAGTGTTACATTGTGATGTCATCGAGTTCCGAGATGATGTCATAGAGATACATTGTGAGGTCACCGAGTTCCGTGATGATGTCATAGTGTTACATTGTGAGGTCATCGAGTTCCGTGATGATGTCATCGAATTCCGTGATGATGTCAGAGAGATACATTGTGAGGTCATCAAGTTCCGTGATGATGTCATAGAGATACATTGTGAGGTCATCGAGTTCCGTGATGATGTCATAGTGTTACATTGTGATGTCATCGAGTTCCGTGATGATGTCATAGAGATACATTGTGAGGTCATCGAGTTCCGTGATAATGTCATAGAGATACATTGTGAGGTCATCGAGTTCCGTGATGATGTCATAGTGTTACATTGTGACGTTATCGAGCTCTGTGATGATATCATAGTTACATTGTGATGTCATCGAGTTCCGTGATTATGTCATAGAGAAACATTGTGCGGTCATCGAGTTCTGTGATGATGTCATAGAGATGCATTGTGAGGTCATCGAGTTCCGTGATGATGTCATAGTGTTACATTGTGAGGTCATCGAGTTCCGTGATTATGTCATAGAGAAACATTGTGCGGTCATCGAGTTCCGTGATGATGTCATAGAGATACATTGTGAGGTCGAGTTCCGTGATGATGTCATAGTGTTACATTGTGATGTCATCGAGTTCCGCGATGATGTCATAGAGATACATTGTGAGTTCATCGAGTTCCGCGATGATGTCATAGTGTTACATTGTGAGGTCATCGAGTTCCGTGATGATGTCATCGAGTTCCGTGATGATGTCATATAGATACATTGTGAGGTCATCGAGTTCCGTGATGATGTCATAGAGGTACATTGTGAGGTCACCGAGTTCCATGACGATGTCATCGAGTTCCGTGATGATGTCATAGAGATACATTGTGAGGTCATCGAGTTCTGTGATGATGTCATAGAGATACATTGTGAGGTCATATAGTTCTGTGATGTCATCGAGTTCCGTGATGATGTCATAGTTACATTTTGATGTCATCGAGTTCCGTGATGATGTCATAGAGAAACATTGTGAGGTCATCAAGCTCCGTGATGATGTCATAGTGTTACATTGTGAGGTCATGGAGTTCCGTGATGATGTCATCGAGTTCCGTGATGATGTCATAGAGATACATTGTGAGGTCATCAAGTTCCGTGATGATGTCATAGAGATACATTGTGAGGTCACCGAGTTCCATGACGATGTCATCGAGTTCCGTGATGATGTCATAGAGATACATTGTGCGGTCATCGAGTTCCGTGATCATGTCATAGAGATACATTGTGAGGTCATCGAGTTCCGTGATGATGTCATAGAGATACATTGTGAGGTTACCGAGTTCCGTGATGATGTCATAGAGATACATTGTGAGGTCATCGAGTTCCGTGATGTCATCGAGTTCCGTGATGATGTCATAGTTACATTGTGATGTCATCGAGTTCCGTGATGATGTCATAGAGATACATTGTGAGGTCATCGAGTTCCGTGATGATGTCATAGAGATACATTGTGACGTCATCGAATTCCGTGATGATGTCATAGAGAAACATTGTAAGGTCATCGAGTTCCGTGATGATGTCATCGAGTTCCGTGATGATGTCATAGAGATACATTGTGAAGTCATCGAGTTCCGTGATGATGTCATAGATATACATTGTGAGGTCATCGAGTTCTGTGATGATGTCATAGTTACATTGTGATGTCATCGAGTTCCGTGATGATGTCATAGAGATACATTGAGAGGTCATCGAGGTCCGTGATGATGTCATAGAGAAACATTGTGAGGTCATCGAGTTCCGTGATGATGTCATAGAGATACATTGTGAGGTCATCGAGTTCCGTGATGATGTCATAGATATACAATGTGAGGTCATCGAGTTCCGTGATGATGTCATAGAGATGCATTGTGAGGTCATCGAGTTCCGTGATGATGTCATAGAGATACATTGTGAGGTCACCGAGTTCCGTGATGATGTCATAGTGTTACATTGTGAGGTCATCGAGTTCCGTGATGATGTCATCGAGTTCCGTGATGATGTCATAAAGATACATTGTGAGGTCATCAAGTTCCGTGATGATGTCATAGAATTACATTGTGAGGTCATCGAGTTCCGTGATGGTGTCATAGTTACATTGTGATGTCATCGAGTTCCGTGATGATGTCATAGCGAAACATTGTGAGGTCATCGAGTTCCGTGATGATGTCATCGAGTTCCGTGATGATGTCATAGAGAAACATTGTGAGGTCATCAAGTTCCGTGATGATGTCATAGTGTTACATTGTGAGGTCATGGAGTTCCGTGATGATGTCATCGAGTTCCGTGATGATGTCATAGAGATACATTGTGAGGTCATCAAGTTCCGTGATGTCATCGAGTTCCGTGATGATGTCATAGTTACATTGTGATGTCATCGAGTTCCGTGATGATGTCATACAGATACATTGTGAGGTCATTGAGTTCCGTGATGATATCATCGAGTTCCGTGATGATGTCTTAGAGATACATTGTGAGGTCATCGAGTTCCGTGATGATGTCTTAGAGATACATTGTGAGGTCATCGAGTTCCGTGATGATGTCATAGAGATACATTGTGATGTCATCGAGTTCCGTGATGATGTCATAGAGATACATTGTGAGGTCGAGTTCCGTGATGATGTCATAGTGTTGCATTGTGATGTCATCGAGTTCCGCGATGATGTCATAGAGATACATTGTGAGGTCACCGAGTTCCGTGATGATGTCATAGATATACATTGTGAGGTCATCGAGTTCCGTGATAATGTCATAGAGATACATTGTGAGGTCATCGAGTTCTGTGATGATGTCATAGTGTTACATTGTGATGTCATCGAGTTCCGTGATGATGTCATAGAGATACATTGTGAGGTCATCTAGTTCCGTGATGATGTCATAGTGTTACATTGTGAGGTCATCGATCTCCGTGATGATGTCATCGAGTTCCGTGATGATGTCATAGAGATACATTGTGAGGTCATCGAGTTCTGTGATGATGTCATAGAGATACATTGTGAGGTCACCGAGTTCCGTGGTGATGTCATAGTGTTACATTGTGAGGTCATCGAGTTCCGTGATGATGTCATAGAGATACATTGTGAGGTCATCGAGTTCCGTGATGATGTCATAGAGATACATTGTGAGGTCATCGAGTTCCGTGATGATGTCATAGTGTTACATTGTGAGGTCATCGAGCTCCGTGATGATGTCATCGAGTTCCGTGATGATGTCATAGAGATACATTGTGAGGTCATCGATTTCTGTGATGATGTCATAGAGATACATTGTGAGGTCACCGAGTTCCGTGGTGATGTCATAGTGTTACATTGTTATGTCATCGAGTTCCATGATGATGTCATAGTTACATTGTAATGTCATCGAGTTCCGTGATGATGTCATAGAGATACATTGTGCGGTCATCGAGTTCCGTGATGATGTCATAGAGATACATTGTGAGGTCATCGAGTTCCGTGATGATGTCATAGTGTTACATTGTGATGTCATCGAGTTCCGTGATGATGTCATAGTTACATTGTGATGTCATTGAGTTCCGTGATGATGTCATAGAGATACATTGTGAGGTCATCGAATTCCGAGATGATGTCATAGAGAAACATTGTGAGGTCATCGAGTTCCGTGATGATGTCATCGAGTTCCGTGATGATGTCATAATTACATTGTGATGTCATCGAGTTCCGTGATGATGTCATAGAGATACATTGTGAGGTCATCGAGTTCCGTGATGATGTCATAGAGATACATTGTGAGGTCATTGAGATCCGTGATGATGTCATAGAGATAACTTGTGAGGTCATCGAGTTCTGTGATGATGTCATAGTGTTACATTGTGATGTCATCGAGTTCCGTGATGATGTCATAGAGATACCTTGTGAGGTCATCAAGTTCTGTGATGATGTCATAGTGTTACATTGTGAGGTCATCGAGTTCCGTGACAATGTCATCGAGTTCCGTAATGATGTCATAGAGATACATTGTGAGGTCATCGAGTTCCGTGATGATGTCATCGAGTTCCGTGATGATGTCATAGAGATACATTGTGAGGTCATCGAGTTCCGTGTTGATGTCATAGAGAAACATTGTGAGGTCATCGAGTTCCGTAATGATGTCATAGAGAAACATTGTGAGGTCATCGAGTTCCGTGATGATGTCATAGAGATACATTGTGAGGTCACCGAGTTCCGTGATGTCATCGAGTTCCGTGATGATGTCATAGTTACATTGTGATGTCATCGAGTTCCGTGATGATGTCATAGAGAAACATTGTGAGGTCATCGAGTTCTGTGATGATGTCATAGAGATACATTGTGAGGTCACCGATTTCCGTGATGATGTCATAGTGTTACATTATGAGGTCATTGAGTTCCGTGATGATGTCATCGAGTTCCGTGATGATGTCATAGAGATACATTGTGAGGTCATCGAGTTCCGTGATGATGTCATAGAGAAACATTGTGAGGTCATCGAGTTCCGTGATGATGTCATAGAGATACATTGTGAGGTCATCGAGTTCTGTGATGATGTCATAGTGTTACATTGTGATGTCATCCAGTTCCGTGATGATGTCATAGAGATACATTGTGAGGTCATCGAGTTCCGTGATGATGTTATAGTGTTACATTGTGAGGTCATCGAGTTCCGTGATGATGTCATAGAGATACATTGTGAGGTCATCGAGTTCCGTGATGATGTCATAGAGATACATTGTGAGGTCACCGAGTTCCGTGATGATGTCATAGTGTTACATTGTGAGGTCATCGAGTTCCGTGATGATGTCATCGAGTTCCGAGATGATGTCATAGAGATACATTGTGAGGTCATCGAGTTCCGTGATGATGTCATAGAGAAACATTGTGAGGTCATCGAGTTCTGTGATGATGTCATAGAGATACATTGTGAGGTCATCGAGTTCTGTGATGATGTCATCGTGTTAAATTGTGATGTCTTCCAGTTCCGTGATGTTGTCATAGAGATACATTGTGAGGTCATCGAGTTCCGTTATGATGTCATAGAGATACATTGTGAGGTCATCGAGTTCCGTGATGATGTCATAGAGATACATTGTGAGGTCATCGAGTTCCGTGATGATGTCATAGAGATACATTGTGATGTCATCGAGTTCCGTGATGATGTCATAGAGATACATTTGTGAGGTCATCGAGTTCCGTTATGATGTCATAGAGATACATTGTGAGGTCATCGAGTTCCGTGATGATGTCATAGAGATACATTGTGAGGTCACCGAGTTCCGTGATGATGTCATAGAGATACATTGTGAGGTCATTGAGATCCGTGATGATGTCATAGAGATAACTTGTGAGGTCATCGAGTTCTGTGATGATGTCATAGTGTTACATTGTCATGTCATCGAGTTCCGTGATGATGTCATAGAGATACCTTGTGAGGTCATCGAGTTCTGTGATGATGTCATAGTGTTACATTGTGATGTCATCGAGTTCCGTGATGATGTCATAGAGATACATTGTGAGGTCATCGAGTTCCGTGATGATGTCATAGAGATACATTGTGAGGTCACCGAGTTCCGTGATGATGTCATAGAGATACATTGTGAGGTCATCGAGTTCCGTGATGATGTCATAGAGATACCTTGTGAGGTCATTGAGTTCTGTGATGATGTCATAGTGTTACATTGTGAGGTCACTGAGTTCCATGACGATGTCATCGAGTTCCGTGATGATGTCATAGAGATACATTGTGAGGTCATCGAGTTCCGTGATGATGTCATAGAGATACATTGTGAGGTCATCGATCTCCGTGATGATGTCATCGAGTTCCGTGATGATGTCATAGAGATACATTGTGAGGTCATCGAGTTCCGTGATGATGTCATAGAGATACATTGTGAGGTCACCGAGTTCTGTGGTGATGTCATAGTGTTACATTGTGAGGTCATCGAGTTCCGTGATGATGTCATCGAGTTCCGTGATGATGTCATCGAGTTCCGTGATGATGTCATAGAGATAAATTGTGAGGTCATCAATCTCCGTGGTTATGTCATAGACATATATTGTGAGGTCACCGAGTTCCGTGATGATGTCATCGAGTTCCGTGATGATGTCATAGAGATACATTGTGAAGTCATTGAGTTCCGTGATGATGTCATAGATATACATTGTGAGGTCATCGAGTTCCGTGATGATGTCATCGACTTCTGTGATGATGTCATAGATATACATTGTGAGGTCATCGAGTTCCGTGATGATGTCATAGAGATACATTGTGAGGTCACCGAGTTCCGTGATGATGTCATAGTGTTACATTGTGAGGTCATCGAGTTCCGTGATGATGTCATCGAGTTCCGTGATGATGTCATAAAGATACATTGTGAGATCATCAAGTTCCGTGATGATGTCATAGAATTACATTGTGAGGTCATCGAGTTCCGTGATGGTGTCATCGAGTTCCGTGATGATGTCATAGAGATACATTGTGAGGTCATCGAGTTCCGTGATGATGTCATAGAGATACTTTGTGAGGTCAACGAGTTCCGTGATGATGTCATCGAGTTCCGTGATGATGTCATAGAGATACATTGTGAGGTCATCGAGTTCCGTGATGATGTCATAGAGATACATTGTGATGTCATCGAGTTCCGTGATGATGTCATAGAGATACATTGTAAGGTCGAGTTCCGTGATGATGTCATAGTGTTACATTGTGAGGTCATCGAGTTCCGTGATGATGTCATCGAGTTCCGTGATGATGTCATATAGATACATTGTGAGGTCATCGAGTTCCGTGATGATGTCATAGAGGTACATTGTGAGGTCACCGAGTTCCATGACGATGTCATCGAGTTCCGTGATGATGTCATAGTGTTACATTGTGAGGTCATCGAGTTCCGTGATGATGTCATCGAGTTCCGTGATGATGTCATATAGATACATTGTGAGGTCATCGAGTTCCGTGATGATGTCATAGAGATACATTGTGAGGTCATATAGTTCCGTGATGTCATCGAGTTCCGTGATGATGTCATAGTTACATTGTGATGTCATCGAGTTCCGTGATGATGTCATAGAGAAACATTGTGAGGTCATCAAGTTCCGTGATGATGTCATAGTGTTACATTGTGAGGTCATGGAGTTCCGTGATGATGTCATCGAGTTCCGTGATGATGTCATAGAGATACATTGTGAGGTCATCAAGTTCCGTGATGTCATCGAGTTCCGTGATGATGTCATAGTTACATTGTGATGTCATCGAGTTCCGTGATGATGTCATACAGATACATTGTGAGGTCATCGAGTTCCGTGATGATGTCATAGAGATACATTGTGAGGTCATCAAGTTCCGTGATGATGACATAGTGTTACATTGTGATGCCATCGAGTTCCGTGATGATGTCATAGAGATACATTGTGAGGTCATCGAGTTCCGTGATGATGTCATAGAGAAACATTGTGAGGTTATCGAGTTCCGTGATGATGTCTTAGAGATACATTGTGAGGTCATCGAGTTCTGTGATGATGTCATAGAGATACATTGTGATGTCATCGAGTTCCGTGATGATGTCATAGAGATACATTGTGAGGTCGAGTTCCGTGATGATGTCATAGTGTTACATTGTGATGTCATCGAGTTCCGCGATGATGTCATAGAGATACATTGTGAGGTCACCGAGTTCCGTGATGATGTCATAGTGTTACATTGTGAGGTCATCGAGTTCCGTGATGATGTCATCGAAATTCGTGATGATGTCATATAGATACATTGTGAGGTCATCGAGTTCCGTGATGATGTCATAGAGGTACATTGTGAGGTCACCGAGTTCCATGACGATGTCGTCGAGTTCCGTGATGATGTCATAGAGATACATTGTGAGGTCATCGAGTTCCGTGATGTCATCGAGTTCCGTGATGATGTCTCAGAGATACATTGTGAGGTCGAGTTCCGTGATGATGTCATAAAGATACATTGTGAGGTCATCGAGTTCCCTGATGATGTCATAGAGATACATTGTGAGGTCACCGAGTTCTGTGATGATGTCATAGTGTTACATTGTGATGTCATCGAGCTCCGTGATGATGTCATAGTTACATTGTGATGTCATCGAGTTCCGTGATTATGTCATAGAGAAACATTGTGAGGTCATCGAGTTCCTTGATGATGTCATAGAGATACATTGTGAGGTCAACGAGTTCCGAGATGATGTCATAGTGTTACATTGTTATGTCATCGAGTTCCATGATGATGTCATAGTTACATTGTAATGTCATCGAGTTCCGTGATGATGTCATGGAGATACATTGTGCGGTCATCGAGTTCCGTGATCATGTCATAGAGATACATTGTGAGGTCATCGAGTTCCGTGATGATGTCATAGAGATACATTGTGAGGTTACCGAGTTCCGTGATGATGTCATAGAGATACATTGTGAGGTCATCGAGTTCCGTGATGTCATCGAGTTCCGTGATGATGTCATAGTTACATTGTGATGTCATCGAGTTCCGTGATGATGTCATAGAGATACATTGTGAGGTCATCGAGTTCCGTGATGATGTCATAGAGATACATTGTGACGTCATCGAATTCCGTGATGATGTCATAGAGAAACATTGTAAGGTCATCGAGTTCCGTGATGATGTCATCGAGTTCCGTGATGATGTCATAGAGATACATTGTGAAGTCATCGAGTTCCGTGATGATGTCATAGATATACATTGTGAGGTCATCGAGTTCTGTGATGATGTCATAGTTACATTGTGATGTCATCGAGTTCCGTGATGATGTCATAGAGATACATTGAGAGGTCATCGAGGTCCGTGATGATGTCATAGAGAAACATTGTGAGGTCATCGAGTTCCGTGATGATGTCATAGAGATACATTGTGAGGTCATCGAGTTCCGTGATGATGTCATAGATATACAATGTGAGGTCATCGAGTTCCGTGATGATGTCATAGAGATGCATTGTGAGGTCATCGAGTTCCGTGATGATGTCATAGAGATACATTGTGAGGTCACCGAGTTCCGTGATGATGTCATAGAGATACATTGTGAGGTCATCGAGTTCCGTGATGTCATCGAGTTCCGTGATGATGTCTCAGAGATACATTGTGAGGTCGAGTTCCGTGATGATGTCATAAAGATACATTGTGAGGTCATCGAGTTCCCTGATGATGTCATAGAGATACATTGTGAGGTCACCGAGTTCTGTGATGATGTCATAGTGTTACATTGTGATGTCATCGAGCTCCGTGATGATGTCATAGTTACATTGTGATGTCATCGAGTTCCGTGATTATGTCATAGAGAAACATTGTGAGGTCATCGAGTTCCTTGATGATGTCATAGAGATACATTGTGAGGTCAACGAGTTCCGAGATGATGTCATAGTGTTACATTGTTATGTCATCGAGTTCCATGATGATGTCATAGTTACATTGTAATGTCATCGAGTTCCGTGATGATGTCATGGAGATACATTGTGCGGTCATCGAGTTCCGTGATCATGTCATAGAGATACATTGTGAGGTCATCGAGTTCCGTGATGATGTCATAGAGATACATTGTGAGGTTACCGAGTTCCGTGATGATGTCATAGAGATACATTGTGAGGTCATCGAGTTCCGTGATGTCATCGAGTTCCGTGATGATGTCATAGTTACATTGTGATGTCATCGAGTTCCGTGATGATGTCATAGAGATACATTGTGAGGTCATCGAGTTCCGTGATGATGTCATAGAGATACATTGTGACGTCATCGAATTCCGTGATGATGTCATAGAGAAACATTGTAAGGTCATCGAGTTCCGTGATGATGTCATCGAGTTCCGTGATGATGTCATAGAGATACATTGTGAAGTCATCGAGTTCCGTGATGATGTCATAAATATACATTGTGAGGTCATCGAGTTCTGTGATGATGTCATAGTTACATTGTGATGTCATCGAGTTCCGTGATGATGTCATAGAGATACATTGAGAGGTCATCGAGGTCCGTGATGATGTCATAGAGAAACATTGTGAGGTCATCGAGTTCCGTGATGATGTCATAGAGATACATTGTGAGGTCATCGAGTTCCGTGATGATGTCATAGATATACAATGTGAGGTCATCGAGTTCCGTGATGATGTCATAGAGATGCATTGTGAGGTCATCGAGTTCCGTGATGATGTCATAGAGATACATTGTGAGGTCACCGAGTTCCGTGATGATGTCATAGTGTTACATTGTGAGGTCATCGAGTTCCGTGATGATGTCATCGAGTTCCGTGATGATGTCATAAAGATACATTGTGAGGTCATCAAGTTCCGTGATGATGTCATAGAATTACATTGTGAGGTCATCGAGTTCCGTGATGGTGTCATAGTTACATTGTGATGTCATCGAGTTCCGTGATGATGTCATAGCGAAACATTGTGAGGTCATCGAGTTCCGTGATGATGTCATCGAGTTCCGTGATGATGTCATAGAGATACATTGTGAGGTCAACGAGTTCCGTGATGATGTCAACGAGTTCCGTGATGATGTCATAGAGATACATTGTGAGGTCATCGAGTTCCGTGATGATGTCATAGAGATACATTGTGAGGTCAACGAGTTCCGTGATGATGTCATCGAGTTCCGTGATGATGTCATAGAGATACATTGTGAGGTCATCGAGTTCCGTGATGATGTCATAGAGATACATTGTGATGTCATCGAGTTCCGTGATGATGTCATAGAGATACATTGTGAGGTCGAGTTCCGTGATGATGTCATAGTGTTACATTGTGATGTCATCGAGTTCCGCGATGATGTCATAGAGATACATTGTGAGGTCACCGAGTTCCGTGATGATGTCATAGTGTTACATTGTGAGGTCATCGAGTTCCGTGATGATGTCATCGAATTCCGTGATGATGTCAGAGAGATACATTGTGAGGTCATCAAGTTCCGTGATGATGTCATAGAGATACATTGTGAGGTCACTGAGTTCCATGACGATGTCATCGAGTTCCGTGATGATGTCATAGAGATACATTGTGAGGTCATCGAGTTCCGTGATGATGTCATAGAGATACATTGTGAGGTCATCGAGTTCCGTGATGATGTCATAGTGTTACATTGTGATGTCATCGAGTTCCGTGATGATGTCATAGAGATACATTGTGAGGTCATCGAGTTCCGTGATAATGTCATAGAGATACATTGTGAGGTCATCGAGTTCCGTGATGATGTCATAGTGTTACATTGTGATGTTATCGAGCTCCGTGATGATATCATAGTTACATTGTGATGTCATCGAGTTCCGTGATTATGTCACAGAGAAACATTGTGCGGTCATCGAGTTCCGTGATGATGTCATAGAGATGCATTGTGAGGTCATCGAGTTCCGTGATGATGTCATAGTGTTACATTGTGAGGTCATCGAGTTCC
This sequence comes from Leptodactylus fuscus, assembly GCF_031893055.1. Classification (NCBI taxonomy): domain Eukaryota; kingdom Metazoa; phylum Chordata; class Amphibia; order Anura; family Leptodactylidae; genus Leptodactylus; species Leptodactylus fuscus. The sequence goes on along the minus strand of NW_027440469.1, from coordinate 81,848 downwards.
GTGATGATGTCATCGAGTTCCGTGATGATGTCATAAAGATACATTGTGAGGTCATCAAGTTCCGTGATGATGTCATAGAATTACATTGTGAGGTCATCGAGTTTCGTGATGGTGTCATAGTTACATTGTGATGTCATCGAGTTCCGTGATGATGTCATAGCGAAACATTGTGAGGTCATCGAGTTCCGTGATGATGTCATCGAGTTCCGTGATGATGTCATAGAGATACATTGTGAGGTCAACGAGTTCCGTGATGATGTCAACGAGTTCCGTGATGATGTCATAGAGATACATTGTGAGGTCATCGAGTTCCGTGATGATGTCATAGAGATACATTGTGAGGTCAACGAGTTCCGTGATGATGTCATCGAGTTCCGTGATGATGTCATAGAGATACATTGTGAGGTCATCGAGTTCCGTGATGATGTCATAGAGATACATTGTGATGTCATCGAGTTCCGTGATGATGTCATAGAGATACATTGTGAGGTCGAGTTCCGTGATGATGTCATAGTGTTACATTGTGATGTCATCGAGTTCCGCGATGATGTCATAGAGATACATTGTGAGGTCATCGAGTTCCGTGATGATGTCATCGAATTCCGTGATGATGTCAGAGAGATACATTGTGAGGTCATCAAGTTCCGTGATGATGTCATAGAGATACATTGTGAGGTCACTGAGTTCCATGACGATGTCATCGAGTTCCGTGATGATGTCATAGAGATACATTGTGAGGTCATCGAGTTCCGTGATGATGTCATAGAGATACATTGTGAGGTCATCGAGTTCCGTGATGATGTCATAGTGTTACATTGTGATGTCATCGAGTTCTGTGATGATGTCATAGAGATACATTGTGAGGTCATCGAGTTCCGTGATAATGTCATAGAGATACATTGTGAGGTCATCGAGTTCCGTGATGATGTCATAGTGTTACATTGTGATGTTATCGAGCTCCGTGATGATATCATAGTTACATTGTGATGTCATCGAGTTCCGTGATTATGTCATAGAGAAACATTGTGCGGTCATCGAGTTCCGTGATGATGTCATAGAGATGCATTGTGAGGTCATCGAGTTCCGTGATGATGTCATAGTTACATTGTGATGTCATCGAGTTCCGTGATGTCATCGAGTTCCGTGATGATGTCATAGTTACATTGTGATGTCATCGAGTTCCGTGATGATGTCATAGAGATACATTGTGAGGTCATCGAGTTCCGTGATGATGTCATAGAGATACATTGTGACGTCATCGAGTTCCGTGATGATGTCATAGAGAAACATTGTGAGGTCATCGAGTTCCGTGATGATGTCATCGAGTTCCGTGATGATGTCATAGAGATACATTGTGAAGTCATCGAGTTCCGTGATGATGTCATAGATATACATTGTGAGGTCATCGAGTTCTGTGATGATGTCATAGTTACATTGTGATGTCATCGAGTTCCGTGATGATGTCATAGAGATACATTGAGAGGTCATCGCGGTCCGTGATGATGTCATAGAGAAACATTGTGAGGTCATCGAGTTCCGTGATGATGTCATAGAGATACATTGTGAGGTCATCGAGTTCCGTGGTGATGTCATAGAGATACATTGTGAGGTCATCGAGTTCCAGGATGATGTCATAGAGATACATTGTGAGGTCATCGAGTTCCGTGATGATGTCATCGAGTTCCGTGATGATGTCATAGAGATACATTGTGCGGTCATCGAGTTCCGTGATGATGTCATAGAGATACAATGTGAGGTCATCGAGTTCCGTGATGATGTCATAGTGTTACATTGTGATGTCATCGAGTACCGTGATGATGTCATAGTTACATTGTGATGTCATCGAGTTCCGTGATGATGTCATAGAAATACATTGTGAGGTCATCGATTTCCGTGATGATATCAAAGAGAAACATTGTGAGGTCATTGAGTTCCGTGATGATGCCATAGAGATACATTGTGACGTCATCGAGTTCCGTGATGATGTCATAGAGAAACATTGTGAGGTCATCGAGTTCCGTGATGATGTCATCGAGTTCCGTGATGATGTCATAGAGATACATTGTGAAGTCATTGAGTTCCGTGATGATGTCATAGATATACATTGTGAGGTCATCGAGTTCCGTGATGGTGTCATAGTTACATTGTGATGTCATCGAGTTCCGTGATGATGTCATAGCGAAACATTGTGATGTCATCGAGTTCCGTGATGATGTCATCGAGTTCCGTGATGATGTCATAGAGATACATTGTGAGGTCATCGAGTTCCGTGATGATGTCATAGTGTTACATTGTGATGTCATCGAGTTCCGCGATGATGTCATAGAGATACATTGTGAGGTCATCGAGTTCCGCGATGATGTCATAGTGTTACATTGTGAGGTCATCGAGTTCCGTGATGATGTCATCGAGTTCCGTGATGATGTCATATAGATACATTGTGAGGTCATCGAGTTCCGTGATGATGTCATAGAGGTACATTGTGAGGTCACCGAGTTCCATGACGATGTCATCGAGTTCCGTGATGATGTCATAGAGATACATTGTGAGGTCATCGAGTTCTGTGATGATGTCATAGAGATACATTGTGAGGTCATATAGTTCTGTGATGTCATCGAGTTCCGTGATGATGTCATAGTTACATTTTGATGTCATCGAGTTCCGTGATGATGTCATAGAGAAACATTGTGAGGTCATCAAGCTCCGTGATGATGTCATAGTGTTACATTGTGAGGTCATGGAGTTCCGTGATGATGTCATCGAGTTCCGTGATGATGTCATAGAGATACATTGTGAGGTCATCAAGTTCCGTGATGATGTCATAGAGATACATTGTGAGGTCACCGAGTTCCATGACGATGTCATCGAGTTCCGTGATGATGTCATAGAGATACATTGTGAGGTCGAGTTCCGTGATGATGTCATAGTGTTACATTGTGATGTCATCGAGTTCCGCGATGATGTCATAGAGATACATTGTGAGGTCACCGAGTTCCGTGATGATGTCATAGTGTTACATTGTGAGGTCATCGAGTTCCGTGATGATGTCATCGAATTTCGTGATGATGTCATATAGATACATTGTGAGATCATCGAGTTCCGTGATGATGTCATAGAGGTACATTGTGAGGTCACCGAGTTCCATGACGATGTCGTCGAGTTCCGTGATGATGTCATAGAGATACATTGTGAGGTCATCGAGTTCCGTGATGATGTCATAGAGATACATTGTGAGGTCATCGAGTTCCGTGATGATGTCATAGAGATGCATTGTGAGGTCATCGAGTTCCGTGATGATGTCATAGTTACATTGTGATGTCATCGAGTTCCGTGATGATGTCATAGAGATACATTTTGAGGTCACCGAGTTCCGTGATGATGTCATAGAGATACATTGTGAGGTCATCGAGTTCCGTGATGTCATCGAGTTCCGTGATGATGTCTCAGAGATACATTGTGAGGTCGAGTTCCGTGATGATGTCATAAAGATACATTGTGAGGTCATCAAGTTCCCTGATGATGTCATAGAGATACATTGTGAGGTCACCGAGTTCTGTGATGATGTCATAGTGTTACATTGTGATGTCATCGAGCTCCGTGATGATGTCATAGTTACATTGTGATGTCATCGAGTTCCGTGATTATGTCATAGAGAAACATTGTGAGGTCATCGAGTTCCTTGATGATGTCATAGAGATACATTGTGAGGTCAACGAGTTCCGAGATGATGTCATAGTGTTACATTGTTATGTCATCGAGTTCCATGATGATGTCATAGTTACATTGTAATGTCATCGTGTTCCGTGATGATGTCATGGAGATACATTGTGCGGTCATCGAGTTCCGTGATCATGTCATAGAGATACATTGTGAGGTCATCGAGTTCCGTGATGATGTCATAGAGATACATTGTGAGGTTACCGAGTTCCGTGATGATGTCATAGAGATACATTGTGAGGTCATCGAGTTCCGTGATGTCATCGAGTTCCGTGATGATGTCATAGTTACATTGTGATGTCATCGAGTTCCGTGATGATGTCATAGAGATACATTGTGAGGTCATCGAGTTCCGTGATGATGTCATAGAGATACATTGTGACGTCATCGAATTCCGTGATGATGTCATAGAGAAACATTGTAAGGTCATCGAGTTCCGTGATGATGTCATCGAGTTCCGTGATGATGTCATAGAGATACATTGTGAAGTCATCGAGTTCCGTGATGATGTCATAAATATACATTGTGAGGTCATCGAGTTCTGTGATGATGTCATAGTTACATTGTGATGTCATCGAGTTCCGTGATGATGTCATAGAGATACATTGAGAGGTCATCGAGGTCCGTGATGATGTCATAGAGAAACATTGTGAGGTCATCGAGTTCCGTGATGATGTCATAGAGATACATTGTGAGGTCATCGAGTTCCGTGATGATGTCATAGATATACAATGTGAGGTCATCGAGTTCCGTGATGATGTCATAGAGATGCATTGTGAGGTCATCGAGTTCCGTGATGATGTCATAGAGATACATTGTGAGGTCACCGAGTTCCGTGATGATGTCATAGTGTTACATTGTGAGGTCATCGAGTTCCGTGATGATGTCATCGAGTTCCGTGATGATGTCATAAAGATACATTGTGAGGTCATCAAGTTCCGTGATGATGTCATAGAATTACATTGTGAGGTCATCGAGTTCCGTGATGGTGTCATAGTTACATTGTGATGTCATCGAGTTCCGTGATGATGTCATAGCGAAACATTGTGAGGTCATCGAGTTCCGTGATGATGTCATCGAGTTCCGTGATGATGTCATAGAGATACATTGTGAGGTCAACGAGTTCCGTGATGATGTCAACGAGTTCCGTGATGATGTCATAGAGATACATTGTGAGGTCATCGAGTTCCGTGATGATGTCATAGAGATACATTGTGAGGTCAACGAGTTCCGTGATGATGTCATCGAGTTCCGTGATGATGTCATAGAGATACATTGTGAGGTCATCGAGTTCCGTGATGATGTCATAGAGATACATTGTGATGTCATCGAGTTCCGTGATGATGTCATAGAGATACATTGTGAGGTCGAGTTCCGTGATGATGTCATAGTGTTACATTGTGATGTCATCGAGTTCCGCGATGATGTCATAGAGATACATTGTGAGGTCACCGAGTTCCGTGATGATGTCATAGTGTTACATTGTGAGGTCATCCAGTTCCGTGATGATGTCATCGAATTCCGTGATGATGTCAGAGAGATACATTGTGAGGTCATCAAGTTCCGTGATGATGTCATAGAGATACATTGTGAGGTCACTGAGTTCCATGACGATGTCATCGAGTTCCGTGATGATGTCATAGAGATACATTGTGAGGTCATCGAGTTCCGTGATGATGTCATAGAGATACATTGTGAGGTCATCGAGTTCCGTGATGATGTCATAGTGTTACATTGTGATGTCATCGAGTTCCGTGATGATGTCATAGAGATACATTGTGAGGTCATCGAGTTCCGTGATAATGTCATAGAGATACATTGTGAGGTCATCGAGTTCCGTGATGATGTCATAGTGTTACATTGTGATGTTATCGAGCTCCGTGATGATATCATAGTTACATTGTGATGTCATCGAGTTCCGTGATTATGTCATAGAGAAACATTGTGCGGTCATCGAGTTCCGTGATGATGTCATAGAGATGCATTGTGAGGTCATCGAGTTCCGTGATGATGTCATAGTGTTACATTGTGAGGTCATCGAGTTCCGTGATGATGTCATCGAGTTCCGTGATGATGTCATAAAGATACATTGTGAGGTCATCAAGTTCCGTGATGATGTCATAGAATTACATTGTGAGGTCATCGAGTTCCGTGATGGTGTCATAGTTACATTGTGATGTCATCGAGTTCCGTGATGATGTCATAGCGAAACATTGTGAGGTCATCGAGTTCCGTGATGATGTCATCGAGTTCCGTGATGATGTCATAGAGATACATTGTGAGGTCAACGAGTTCCGTGATGATGTCAACGAGTTCCGTGATGATGTCATAGAGATACATTGTGAGGTCATCGAGTTCCGTGATGATGTCATAGAGATACATTGTGAGGTCAACGAGTTCCGTGATGATGTCATCGAGTTCCGTGATGATGTCATAGAGATACATTGTGAGGTCATCGAGTTCCGTGATGATGTCATAGAGATACATTGTGATGTCATCGAGTTCCGTGATGATGTCATAGAGATACATTGTGAGGTCGAGTTCCGTGATGATGTCATAGTGTTACATTGTGATGTCATCGAGTTCCGCGATGATGTCATAGAGATACATTGTGAGGTCACCGAGTTCCGTGATGATGACATAGTGTTACATTGTGAGGTCATCGAGTTCCGTGATGATGTCATCGAATTCCGTGATGATGTCAGAGAGATACATTGTGAGGTCATCAAGTTCCGTGATGATGTCATAGAGATACATTGTGAGGTCACTGAGTTCCATGACGATGTCATCGAGTTCCGTGATGATGTCATAGAGATACATTGTGAGGTCATCGAGTTCCGTGATGATGTCATAGAGATACATTGTGAGGTCATCGAGTTCCGTGATGATGTCATAGTGTTACATTGTGATGTCATCGAGTTCCGTGATGATGTCATAGAGATACATTGTGAGGTCATCGAGTTCCGTGATAATGTCATAGAGATACATTGTGAGGTCATCGAGTTCCGTGATGATGTCATAGTGTTACATTGTGATGTTATCGAGCTCCGTGATGATATCATAGTTACATTGTGATGTCATCGAGTTCCGTGATTATGTCATAGAGAAACATTGTGCGGTCATCGAGTTCCGTGATGATGTCATAGAGATGCATTGTGAGGTCATCGAGTTCCGTGATGATGTCATAGTTACATTGTGATGTCATCGAGTTCCGTGATGTCATCGAGTTCCGTGATGATGTCATAGTTACATTGTGATGTCATCGAGTTCCGTGATGATGTCATAGAGATACATTGTGAGGTCATCGAGTTCCGTGATGATGTCATAGAGATACATTGTGACGTCATCGAGTTCCGTGATGATGTCATAGAGAAACATTGTGAGGTCATCGAGTTCCGTGATGATGTCATCGAGTTCCGTGATGATGTCATAGAGATACATTGTGAAGTCATCGAGTTCCGTGATGATGTCATAGATATACATTGTGAGGTCATCGAGTTCTGTGATGATGTCATAGTTACATTGTGATGTCATCGAGTTCCGTGATGATGTCATAGAGATACATTGAGAGGTCATCGAGGTCCGTGATGATGTCATAGAGAAACATTGTGAGGTCATCGAGTTCCGTGATGATGTCATAGAGATACATTGTGAGGTCATCGAGTTCCGTGGTGATGTCATAGAGATACATTGTGAGGTCATCGAGTTCCAGGATGATGTCATAGAGATACATTGTGAGGTCATCGAGTTCCGTGATGATGTCATCGAGTTCCGTGATGATGTCATAGAGATACATTGTGCGGTCATCGAGTTCCGTGATGATGTCATAGAGATACAATGTGAGGTCATCGAGTTCCGTGATGATGTCATAGTGTTACATTGTGATGTCATCGAGTACCGTGATGATGTCATAGTTACATTGTGATGTCATCGAGTTCCGTGATGATGTCATAGAAATACATTGTGAGGTCATCGATTTCCGTGATGATATCATAGAGAAACATTGTGAGGTCATTGAGTTCCGTGATGATGCCATAGAGATACATTGTGACGTCATCGAGTTCCGTGATGATGTCATAGAGAAACATTGTGAGGTCATCGAGTTCCGTGATGATGTCATCGAGTTCCGTGATGATGTCATAGAGATACATTGTGAAGTCATTGAGTTCCGTGATGATGTCATAGATATACATTGTGAGGTCATCGAGTTCCGTGATGGTGTCATAGTTACATTGTGATGTCATCGAGTTCCGTGATGATGTCATAGCGAAACATTGTGATGTCATCGAGTTCCGTGATGATGTCATCGAGTTCCGTGATGATGTCATAGAGATACATTGTGAGGTCATCGAGTTCCGTGATGATGTCATAGAGATACATTGTGAGGTCGAGTTCCGTGATGATGTCATAGTGTTACATTGTGATGTCATCGAGTTCCGCGATGATGTCATAGAGATACATTGTGAGGTCATCGAGTTCCGCGATGATGTCATAGTGTTACATTGTGAGGTCATTGAGTTCCGTGATGATGTCATCGAGTTCCGTGATGATGTCATATAGATACATTGTGAGGTCATCGAGTTCCGTGATGATGTCATAGAGGTACATTGTGAGGTCACCGAGTTCCATGACGATGTCATCGAGTTCCGTGATGATGTCATAGAGATACATTGTGAGGTCATCGAGTTCCGTGATAATGTCATAGAGATACATTGTGAGGTCATCGAGTTCCGTGATGATGTCATAGTGTTACATTGTGATGTTATCGAGCTCCGTGATGATATCATAGTTACATTGTGATGTCATCGAGTTCCGTGATTATGTCATAGAGAAACATTGTGCGGTCATCGAGTTCCGTGATGATGTCATAGAGATGCATTGTGAGGTCATCGAGTTCCGTGATGATGTCATAGTTACATTGTGATGTCATCGAGTTCCGTGATGTCATCGAGTTCCGTGATGATGTCATAGTTACATTGTGATGTCATCGAGTTCCGTGATGATGTCATAGAGATACATTGTGAGGTCATCGAGTTCCGTGATGATGTCATAGAGATACATTGTGACGTCATCGAGTTCCGTGATGATGTCATAGAGAAACATTGTGAGGTCATCGAGTTCCGTGATGATGTCATCGAGTTCCGTGATGATGTCATAGAGATACATTGTGAAGTCATCGAGTTCCGTGATGATGTCATAGATATACATTGTGAGGTCATCGAGTTCTGTGATGATGTCATAGTTACATTGTGATGTCATCGAGTTCCGTGATGATGTCATAGAGATACATTGAGAGGTCATCGAGGTCCGTGATGATGTCATAGAGAAACATTGTGAGGTCATCGAGTTCCGTGATGATGTCATAGAGATACATTGTGAGGTCATCGAGTTCCGTGGTGATGTCATAGAGATACATTGTGAGGTCATCGAGTTCCAGGATGATGTCATAGAGATACATTGTGAGGTCATCGAGTTCCGTGATGATGTCATCGAGTTTCGTGATGATGTCATAGAGATACATTGTGCGGTCATCGAGTTCCGTGATGATGTCATAGAGATACAATGTGAGGTCATCGAGTTCCGTGATGATGTCATAGTGTTACATTGTGATGTAATCGAGTACCGTGATGATGTCATAGTTACATTGTGATGTCATCGAGTTCCGTGATGATGTCATAGAAATACATTGTGAGGTCATCGATTTCCGTGATGATATCATAGAGAAACATTGTGAGGTCATTGAGTTCCGTGATGATGCCATAGAGATACATTGTGACGTCATCGAGTTCCGTGATGATGTCATAGAGAAACATTGTGAGGTCATCGAGTTCCGTGATGATGTCATCGAGTTCCGTGATGATGTCATAGAGATACATTGTGAAGTCATTGAGTTCCGTGATGATGTCATAGATATACATTGTGAGGTCATCGAGTTCCGTGATGGTGTCATAGTTACATTGTGATGTCATCGAGTTCCGTGATGATGTCATAGCGAAACATTGTGATGTCATCGAGTTCCGTGATGATGTCATCGAGTTCCGTGATGATGTCATAGAGATACATTGTGAGGTCATCGAGTTCCGTGATGATGTCATAGAGATACATTGTGAGGTCGAGTTGCGTGATGATGTCATAGTGTTACATTGTGATGTCATCGAGTTCCGCGATGATGTCATAGAGATACATTGTGAGGTCATCGAGTTCCGCGATGATGTCATAGTGTTACATTGTGAGGTCATCGAGTTCCGTGATGATGTCATCGAGTTCCGTGATGATGTCATATAGATACATTGTGAGGTCATCGAGTTCCGTGATGATGTCATAGAGGTACATTGTGAGGTCACCGAGTTCCATGACGATGTCATCGAGTTCCGTGATGATGTCATAGAGATACATTGTGAGGTCATCGAGTTCTGTGATGATGTCATAGAGATACATTGTGAGGTCATATAGTTCTGTGATGTCATCGAGTTCCGTGATGATGTCATAGTTACATTTTGATGTCATCGAGTTCCGTGATGATGTCATAGAGAAACATTGTGAGGTCATCAAGCTCCGTGATGATGTCATAGTGTTACATTGTGAGGTCATGGAGTTCCGTGATGATGTCATCGAGTTCCGTGATGATGTCATAGAGATACATTGTGAGGTCATCAAGTTCCGTGATGATGTCATAGAGATACATTGTGAGGTCACCGAGTTCCATGACGATGTCATCGAGTTCCGTGATGATGTCATAGAGATACATTGTGCGGTCATCGAGTTCCGTGATCATGTCATAGAGATACATTGTGAGGTCATCGAGTTCCGTGATGATGTCATAGAGATACATTGTGAGGTTACCGAGTTCCGTGATGATGTCATAGAGATACATTGTGAGGTCATCGAGTTCCGTGATGTCATCGAGTTCCGTGATGATGTCATAGTTACATTGTGATGTCATCGAGTTCCGTGATGATGTCATAGAGATACATTGTGAGGTCATCGAGTTCCGTGATGATGTCATAGAGATACATTGTGACGTCATCGAATTCCGTGATGATGTCATAGAGAAACATTGTAAGGTCATCGAGTTCCGTGATGATGTCATCGAGTTCCGTGATGATGTCATAGAGATACATTGTGAAGTCATCGAGTTCCGTGATGATGTCATAGATATACATTGTGAGGTCATCGAGTTCTGTGATGATGTCATAGTTACATTGTGATGTCATCGAGTTCCGTGATGATGTCATAGAGATACATTGAGAGGTCATCGAGGTCCGTGATGATGTCATAGAGAAACATTGTGAGGTCATCGAGTTCCGTGATGATGTCATAGAGATACATTGTGAGGTCATCGAGTTCCGTGATGATGTCATAGATATACAATGTGAGGTCATCGAGTTCTGTGATGATGTCATAGAGATGCATTGTGAGGTCATCGAGTTCCGTGATGATGTCATAGAGATACATTGTGAGGTCACCGAGTTCCGTGATGATGTCATAGTGTTACATTGTGAGGTCATCGAGTTCCGTGATGATGTCATCGAGTTCCGTGATGATGTCATAAAGATACATTGTGAGGTCATCAAGTTCCGTGATGATGTCATAGAATTACATTGTGAGGTCATCGAGTTCCGTGATGGTGTCATAGTTACATTGTGATGTCATCGAGTTCCGTGATGATGTCATAGCGAAACATTGTGAGGTCATCGAGTTCCGTGATGATGTCATCGAGTTCCGTGATGATGTCATAGAGAAACATTGTGAGGTCATCAAGTTCCGTGATGATGTCATAGTGTTACATTGTGAGGTCATGGAGTTCCGTGATGATGTCATCGAGTTCCGTGATGATGTCATAGAGATACATTGTGAGGTCATCAAGTTCCGTGATGTCATCGAGTTCTGTGATGATGTCATAGTTACATTGTGATGTCATCGAGTTCCGTGATGATGTCATACAGATACATTGTGAGGTCATCGAGTTCCGTGATGATGTCTTAGAGATACATTGTGAGGTCATCGAGTTCCGTGATGATGTCATAGAGATACATTGTGATGTCATCGAGTTCCGTGATGATGTCATAGAGATACATTGTGAGGTCGAGTTCCGTGATGATGTCATAGTGTTGCATTGTGATGTCATCGAGTTCCGCGATGATGTCATAGAGATACATTGTGAGGTCACCGAGTTCCGTGATGATGTCATAGATATACATTGTGAGGTCATCGAGTTCCGTGATAATGTCATAGAGATACATTGTGAGGTCATCGAGTTCTGTGATGATGTCATAGTGTTACATTGTGATGTCATCGAGTTCCGTGATGATGTCATAGAGATACATTGTGAGGTCATCGATCTCCGTGATGATGTCATCGAGTTCCGTGATGATGTCATAGAGATACATTGTGAGGTCATCGAGTTCTGTGATGATGTCATAGAGATACATTGTGAGGTCACCGAGTTCCGTGGTGATGTCATAGTGTTACATTGTGAGGTCATCGAGTTCCGTGATGATGTCATAGAGATACATTGTGAGGTCATCGAGTTCCGTGATGATGTCATAGAGATACATTGTGAGGTCATCGAGTTCCGTGATGATGTCATAGTGTTACATTGTGAGGTCATCGAGCTCCGTGATGATGTCATCGAGTTCCGTGATGATGTCATAGAGATACATTGTGAGGTCATCGATTTCTGTGATGATGTCATAGAGATACATTGTGAGGTCACCGAGTTCCGTGGTGATGTCATAGTGTTACATTGTTATGTCATCGAGTTCCATGATGATGTCATATTTACATTGTAATGTCATCGAGTTCCGTGATGATGTCATAGAGATACATTGTGCGGTCATCGAGTTCTGTGATGATGTCATAGAGATACATTGTGAGGTCATCGAGTTCCGTGATGATGTCATAGTGTTACATTGTGATGTCATCGAGTTCCGTGATGATGTCATAGTTACATTGTGATGTCATTGAGTTCCGTGATGATGTCATAGAGATACATTGTGAGGTCATCGAATTCCGAGATGATGTCATAGAGAAACATTGTGAGGTCATCGAGTTCCGTGATGATGTCATCGAGTTCCGTGATGATGTCATAATTACATTGTGATGTCATCGAGTTCCGTGATGATGTCATAGAGATACATTGTGAGGTCATCGAGTTCCGTGATGATGTCATAGTGTTACATTGTTATGTCATCGAGTTCCATGATGATGTCATAGTTACATTGTAATGTCATTGAGTTCCGTGATGATGTCATAGAGATACATTGTGCGGTCATCGAGTTCCGTGATGATGTCATAGAGATACATTGTGAGGTCATCGAGTTCCGTGATGATGTCATAGAGATACATTGTGAGGTCATTGAGATCCGTGATGATGTCATAGAGATAACTTGTGAGGTCATCGAGTTCTGTGATGATGTCATAGTGTTACATTGTGATGTCATCGAGTTCCGTGATGATGTCATAGAGATACCTTGTGAACTCATCAAGTTCTGTGATGATGTCATAGTGTTACATTGTGAGGTCATCGAGTTCCGTGACAATGTCATCGAGTTCCGTGATGATGTCATAGAGATACATTGTGAGGTCATCGAGTTCCGTGTTGATGTCATAGAGAAACATTGTGAGGTCATCGAGTTCCGTAATGATGTCATAGAGATACATTGTGAGGTCATCGAGTTCCGTGATGATGTCATCGAGTTCCGTGATGATGTCATAGAGATACATTGTGAGGTCATCGAGTTCCGTGTTGATGTCATAGAGAAACATTGTGAGGTCATCGAGTTCCGTAATGATGTCATAGAGAAACATTGTGAGGTCATCGAGTTCCGTGATGATGTCATAGAGATACATTGTGAGGTCACCGAGTTCCGTGATGTCATCGAGTTCCGTGATGATGTCATAGTTACATTGTGATGTCATCGAGTTCCGTGATGATGTCATTGAGAAACATTGTGAGGTCATCGAGTTCTGTGATGATGTCATAGAGATACATTGTGAGGTCACCGATTTCCGTGATGATGTCATAGTGTTACATTATGAGGTCATTGAGTTCCGTGATGATGTCATCGAGTTCCGTGATGATGTCATAGAGATACATTGTGAGGTCATCGAGTTCCGTGATGATGTCATAGAGAAACATTGTGAGGTCATCGAGTTCCGTGATGATGTCATAGAGATACATTGTGAGGTCATCGAGTTCTGTGATGATGTCATAGTGTTACATTGTGATGTCATCCAGTTCCGTGATGATGTCATAGAGATACATTGTGAGGTCATCGAGTTCCGTGATGATGTTATAGTGTTACATTGTGAGGTCATCGAGTTCCGTGATGATGTCATAGAGATACATTGTGAGGTCATCGAGTTCCGTGATGATGTCATAGAGATACATTGTGAGGTCATCGAGTTCCGTGATGATGTCATAGAGATACATTGTGAGGTCATCGAGTTCCGTGATGATGTCATAGAGATACATTGTGATGTCATCGAGTTCCGTGATGATGTCATAGAGATACCTTGTGAGGTCATCGAGTTCCGTGATGATGTCATAGAGATACATTGTGAGGTCACCGAGTTCCGTGATGATGTCATAGAGATACATTGTGAGGTCATTGAGATCCGTGATGATGTCATAGAGATAACTTGTGAGGTCATCGAGTTCTGTGATGATGTCATAGTGTTACATTGTCATGTCATCGAGTTCCGTGATGATGTCATAGAGATACCTTGTGAGGTCATCGAGTTCTGTGATGATGTCATAGTGTTACATTGTGATGTCATCGAGTTCCGTGATGATGTCATAGAGATACATTGTGAGGTCATCGAGTTCCGTGATGATGTCATAGAGATACATTGTGAGGTCACCGAGTTCCGTGATGATGTCATAGAGATACATTGTGAGGTCATCGAGTTCCGTGATGATGTCATAGAGATACCTTGTGAGGTCATTGAGTTCTGTGATGATGTCATAGTGTTACATTGTGATGTCATCGAGTTCCGCAATGATGTCATAGAGATACATTGTGAGGTCACCGAGTTCCATGACGATGTCGTTGAGTTCCGTGATGATGTCATAGAGATACATTGTGAGGTCATCGAGTTCCGTGATGATGTCATAGTGTGAAATTGTGAGGTCATCGATCTCCGTGATGATGTCATCGAGTTCCGTGATGATGTCATAGAGATACATTGTGAGGTCATCGAGTTCCGTGATGATGTCATAGAGATACATTGTGAGGTCACCGAGTTCTGTGGTGATGTCATAGTGTTACATTGTGAGGTCATCGAGTTCCGTGATGATGTCATAGAAATACATTGTGAGGTCATCGAGTTCCGTGATGATGTCATAGAGAAACATTGTGAGGTCATCGAGTTCCGTGATGATGTCATAGAGATACATTGTGAGGTTACCGAGTTCCGTGATGATGTCATAGAGATACATTGTGAGGTCATCGAGTTCCGTGATGTCATCGAGTTCCGTGATGATGTCATAGTTACATTGTGATGTCATCGAGTTCCGTGATGATGTCATAGAGATACATTGTGAGGTCATCGAGTTCCGTGATGATGTCATAGAGATACATTGTGACGTCATCGAATTCCGTGATGATGTCATAGAGAAACATTGTAAGGTCATCGAGTTCCGTGATGATGTCATCGAGTTCCGTGATGATGTCATAGAGATACATTGTGAAGTCATCGAGTTCCGTGATGATGTCATAAATATACATTGTGAGGTCATCGAGTTCTGTGATGATGTCATAGTTACATTGTGATGTCATCGAGTTCCGTGATGATGTCATAGAGATACATTGAGAGGTCATCGAGGTCCGTGATGATGTCATAGAGAAACATTGTGAGGTCATCGAGTTCCGTGATGATGTCATAGAGATACATTGTGAGGTCATCGAGTTCCGTGATGATGTAATAGATATACAATGTGAGGTCATCGAGTTCCGTGATGATGTCATAGTTACATTGTGATGTCATCGAGTTCCGTGATGATGTCATAGAGATACATTTTGAGGTCACCGAGTTCCGTGATGATGTCATAGAGATACATTGTGAGGTCATCGAGTTCCGTGATGTCATCGAGTTCCGTGATGATGTCTCAGAGATACATTGTGAGGTCGAGTTCCGTGATGATGTCATAAAGATACATTGTGAGGTCATCGAGTTCCCTGATGATGTCATAGAGATACATTGTGAGGTCACCGAGTTCTGTGATGATGTCATAGTGTTACATTGTGATGTCATCGAGCTCCGTGATGATGTCATAGTTACATTGTGATGTCATCGAGTTCCGTGATTATGTCATAGAGAAACATTGTGAGGTCATCGAGTTCCTTGATGATGTCATAGAGATACATTGTGTGGTCAACGAGTTCCGAGATGATGTCATAGTGTTACATTGTTATGTCATCGAGTTCCATGATGATGTCATAGTTACATTGTAATGTCATCGAGTTCCGTGATGATGTCATGGAGATACATTGTGCGGTCATCGAGTTCCGTGATCATGTCATAGAGATACATTGTGAGGTCATCGAGTTCCGTGATGATGTCATAGAGATACTTTGTGAGGTTACCGAGTTCCGTGATGATGTCATAGAGATACATTGTGAGGTCATCGAGTTCCGTGATGTCATCGAGTTCCGTGATGATGTCATAGTTACATTGTGATGTCATCGAGTTCCGTGATGATGTCATAGAGATACATTGTGAGGTCATCGAGTTCCGTGATGATGTCATAGAGATACATTGTGACGTCATCGAATTCCGTGATGATGTCATAGAGAAACATTGTAAGGTCATCGAGTTCCGTGATGATGTCATCGAGTTCCGTGATGATGTCATAGAGATACATTGTGAAGTCATCGAGTTCCGTGATGATGTCATAAATATACATTGTGAGGTCATCGAGTTCTGTGATGATGTCATAGTTACATTGTGATGTCATCGAGTTCCGTGATGATGTCATAGAGATACATTGAGAGGTCATCGAGGTCCGTGATGATGTCATAGAGAAACATTGTGAGGTCATCGAGTTCCGTGATGATGTCATAGAGATACATTGTGAGGTCATCGAGTTCCGTGATGATGTCATAGATATACAATGTGAGGTCATCGAGTTCCGTGATGATGTCATAGAGATGCATTGTGAGGTCATCGAGTTCCGTGATGATGTCATAGAGATACATTGTGAGGTCACCGAGTTCCGTGATGATGTCATAGTGTTACATTGTGAGGTCATCGAGTTCCGTGATGATGTCATCGAGTTCCGTGATGATGTCATAAAGATACATTGTGAGGTCATCAAGTTCCGTGATGATGTCATAGAATTACATTGTGAGGTCATCGAGTTCCGTGATGGTGTCATAGTTACATTGTGATGTCATCGAGTTCCGTGATGATGTCATAGCGAAACATTGTGAGGTCATCGAGTTCCGTGATGATGTCATCGAGTTCCGTGATGATGTCATAGAGATACATTGTGAGGTCAACGAGTTCCGTGATGATGTCAACGAGTTCCGTGATGATGTCATAGAGATACATTGTGAGGTCATCGAGTTCCGTGATGATGTCATAGAGATACATTGTGAGGTCAACGAGTTCCGTGATGATGTCATCGAGTTCCGTGATGATGTCATAGAGATACATTGTGAGGTCATCGAGTTCCGTGATGATGTCATAGAGATACATTGTGATGTCATCGAGTTCCGTGATGATGTCATAGAGATACATTGTGAGGTCGAGTTCCGTGATGATGTCATAGTGTTACATTGTGATGTCATCGAGTTCCGCGATGATGTCATAGAGATACATTGTGAGGTCACCGAGTTCCGTGATGATGTCATAGTGTTACATTGTGAGGTCATCGAGTTCCGTGATGATGTCATCGAATTCCGTGATGATGTCAGAGAGATACATTGTGAGGTCATCAAGTTCCGTGATGATGTCATAGAGATACATTGTGAGGTCACTGAGTTCCATGACGATGTCATCGAGTTCCGTGATGATGTCATAGAGATACATTGTGAGGTCATCGAGTTCCGTGATGATGTCATAGAGATACATTGTGAGGTCATCGAGTTCCGTGATGATGTCATAGTGTTACATTGTGAGGTCATCGAGTTCCGTGATGATGTCATAGAGATACATTGTGAGGTCATCGAGTTCCGTGATAATGTCATAGAGATACATTGTGAGGTCATCGAGTTCCGTGATGATGTCATAGTGTTACATTGTGATGTTATCGAGCTCCGTGATGATATCATAGTTACATTGTGATGTCATCGAGTTCCGTGATTATGTCATAGAGAAACATTGTGCGGTCATCGAGTTCCGTGATGATGTCATAGAGATGCATTGTGAGGTCATCGAGTTCCGTGATGATGTCATAGTGTTACATTGTGAGGTCATCGAGTTCCGTGATGATGTCATCGAGTTCCGTGATGATGTCATAAAGATACATTGTGAGGTCATCAAGTTCCGTGATGATGTCATAGAATTACATTGTGAGGTCATCGAGTTCCGTGATGGTGTCATAGTTACATTGTGATGTCATCGAGTTCCGTGATGATGTCATAGCGAAACATTGTGAGGTCATCGAGTTCCGTGATGATGTCATCGAGTTCCGTGATGATGTCATAGAGATACATTGTGAGGTCAACGAGTTCCGTGATGATGTCAACGAGTTCCGTGATGATGTCATAGAGATACATTGTGAGGTCATCGAGTTCCGTGATGATGTCATAGAGATACATTGTGAGGTCAACGAGTTCCGTGATGATGTCATCGAGTTCCGTGATGATGTCATAGAGATACATTGTGAGGTCATCGAGTTCCGTGATGATGTCATAGAGATACATTGTGATGTCATCGAGTTCCGTGATGATGTCATAGAGATACATTGTGAGGTCGAGTTCCGTGATGATGTCATAGTGTTACATTGTGATGTCATCGAGTTCCGCGATGATGTCATAGAGATACATTGTGAGGTCACCGAGTTCCGTGATGATGTCATAGTGTTACATTGTGAGGTCATCGAGTTCCGTGATGATGTCATCGAATTCCGTGATGATGTCAGAGAGATACATTGTGAGGTCATCAAGTTCCGTGATGATGTCATAGAGATACATTGTGAGGTCACTGAGTTCCATGACGATGTCATCGAGTTCCGTGATGATGTCATAGAGATACATTGTGAGGTCATTGAGTTCCGTGATGATGTCATAGAGATACATTGTGAGGTCATCGAGTTCCGTGATGATGTCATAGTGTTACATTGTGATGTCATCGAGTTCCGTGATGATGTCATAGAGATACATAGTGAGGTCATCGAGTTCCGTGATAATGTCATAGAGATACATTGTGAGGTCATCGAGTTCCGTGATGATGTCATAGTGTTACATTGTGATGTTATCGAGCTCCGTGATGATATCATAGTTACATTGTGATGTCATCGAGTTCCGTGATTATGTCATAGAGAAACATTGTGCGGTCATCGAGTTCCGTGATGATGTCATAGAGATGCATTGTGAGGTCATCGAGTTCCGTGATGATGTCATAGTTACATTGTGATGTCATCGAGTTCCGTGATGTCATCGAGTTCCGTGATGATGTCATAGTTACATTGTGATGTCATCGAGTTCCGTGATGATGTCATAGAGATACATTGTGAGGTCATCGAGTTCCGTGATGATGTCATAGAGATACATTGTGACGTCATCGAGTTCCGTGATGATGTCATAGAGAAACATTGTGAGGTCATCGAGTTCCGTGACGATGTCATCGAGTTCCGTGATGATGTCATAGAGATACATTGTGAAGTCATCGAGTTCCGTGATGATGTCATAGATATACATTGTGAGGTCATCGAGTTCTGTGATGATGTCATAGTTACATTGTGATGTCATCGAGCTCCGTGATGATGTCATAGTTACATTGTGATGTCATCGAGTTCCGTGATTATGTCATAGTTACATTGTAATGTCATCGAGTTCCGTGATGATGTCATGGAGATACATTGTGCGGTCATCGAGTTCCGTGATCATGTCATAGAGATACATTGTGAGGTCATCGAGTTCCGTGATGATGTCATAGAGATACATTGTGAGGTTACCGAGTTCCGTGATGATGTCATAGAGATACATTGTGAGGTCATCGAGTTCCGTGATGTCATCGAGTTCCGTGATGATGTCATAGTTACATTGTGATGTCATCGAGTTCCGTGATGATGTCATAGAGATACATTGTGAGGTCATCGAGTTCCGTGATGATGTCATAGAGATACATTGTGACGTCATCGAATTCCGTGATGATGTCATAGAGAAACATTGTAAGGTCATCGAGTTCCGTGATGATGTCATCGAGTTCCGTGATGATGTCATAGAGATACATTGTGAAGTCATCGAGTTCCGTGATGATGTCATAAATATACATTGTGAGGTCATCGAGTTCTGTGATGATGTCATAGTTACATTGTGATGTCATCGAGTTCCGTGATGATGTCATAGAGATACATTGAGAGGTCATCGAGGTCCGTGATGATGTCATAGAGAAACATTGTGAGGTCATCGAGTTCCGTGATGATGTCATAGAGATACATTGTGAGGTCATCGAGTTCCGTGATGATGTCATAGATATACAATGTGAGGTCATCGAGTTCCGTGATGATGTCATAGAGATGCATTGTGAGGTCATCGAGTTCCGTGATGATGTCATAGAGATACATTGTGAGGTCACCGAGTTCCGTGATGATGTCATAGTGTTACATTGTGAGGTCATCGAGTTCCGTGATGATGTCATCGAGTTCCGTGATGATGTCATAAAGATACATTGTGAGGTCATCAAGTTCCGTGATGATGTCATAGAATTACATTGTGAGGTCATCGAGTTCCGTGATGGTGTCATAGTTACATTGTGATGTCATCGAGTTCCGTGATGATGTCATAGCGAAACATTGTGAGGTCATCGAGTTCCGTGATGATGTCATCGAGTTCCGTGATGATGTCATAGAGATACATTGTGAGGTCAACGAGTTCCGTGATGATGTCAACGAGTTCCGTGATGATGTCATAGAGATACATTGTGAGGTCATCGAGTTCCGTGATGATGTCATAGAGATACATTGTGAGGTCAACGAGTTCCGTGATGATGTCATCGAGTTCCGTGATGATGTCATAGAGATACATTGTGAGGTCATCGAGTTCCGTGATGATGTCATAGAGATACATTGTGATGTCATCGAGTTCCGTGATGATGTCATAGAGATACATTGTGAGGTCGAGTTCCGTGATGATGTCATAGTGTTACATTGTGATGTCATCGAGTTCCGCGATGATGTCATAGAGATACATTGTGAGGTCACCGAGTTCCGTGATGATGTCATAGTGTTACATTGTGAGGTCATCGAGTTCCGTGATGATGTCATCGAATTCCGTGATGATGTCAGAGAGATACATTGTGAGGTCATCAAGTTCCGTGATGATGTCATAGAGATACATTGTGAGGTCACTGAGTTCCATGACGATGTCATCGAGTTCCGTGATGATGTCATAGAGATACATTGTGAGGTCATCGAGTTCCGTGATGATGTCATAGAGATACATTGTGAGGTCATCGAGTTCCGTGATGATGTCATAGTGTTACATTGTGAGGTCATCGAGTTCCGTGATGATGTCATAGAGATACATTGTGAGGTCATCGAGTTCCGTGATAATGTCATAGAGATACATTGTGAGGTCATCGAGTTCCGTGATGATGTCATAGTGTTACATTGTGATGTTATCGAGCTCCGTGATGATATCATAGTTACATTGTGATGTCATCGAGTTCCGTGATTATGTCATAGAGAAACATTGTGCGGTCATCGAGTTCCGTGATGATGTCATAGAGATGCATTGTGAGGTCATCGAGTTCCGTGATGATGTCATAGTGTTACATTGTGAGGTCATCGAGTTCCGTGATGATGTCATCGAGTTCCGTGATGATGTCATAAAGATACATTGTGAGGTCATCAAGTTCCGTGATGATGTCATAGAATTACATTGTGAGGTCATCGAGTTCCGTGATGGTGTCATAGTTACATTGTGATGTCATCGAGTTCCGTGATGATGTCATAGCGAAACATTGTGAGGTCATCGAGTTCCGTGATGATGTCATCGAGTTCCGTGATGATGTCATAGAGATACATTGTGAGGTCAACGAGTTCCGTGATGATGTCAACGAGTTCCGTGATGATGTCATAGAGATACATTGTGAGGTCATCGAGTTCCGTGATGATGTCATAGAGATACATTGTGAGGTCAACGAGTTCCGTGATGATGTCATCGAGTTCCGTGATGATGTCATAGAGATACATTGTGAGGTCATCGAGTTCCGTGATGATGTCATAGAGATACATTGTGATGTCATCGAGTTCCGTGATGATGTCATAGAGATACATTGTGAGGTCGAGTTCCGTGATGATGTCATAGTGTTACATTGTGATGTCATCGAGTTCCGCGATGATGTCATAGAGATACATTGTGAGGTCACCGAGTTCCGTGATGATGTCATAGTGTTACATTGTGAGGTCATCGAGTTGCGTGATGATGTCATCGAATTCCGTGATGATGTCAGAGAGATACATTGTGAGGTCATCAAGTTCCGTGATGATGTCATAGAGATACATTGTGAGGTCACTGAGTTCCATGACGATGTCATCGAGTTCCGTGATGATGTCATAGAGATACATTGTGAGGTCATTGAGTTCCGTGATGATGTCATAGAGATACATTGTGAGGTCATCGAGTTCCGTGATGATGTCATAGTGTTACATTGTGATGTCATCGAGTTCCGTGATGATGTCATAGAGATACATAGTGAGGTCATCGAGTTCCGTGATAATGTCATAGAGATACATTGTGAGGTCATCGAGTTCCGTGATGATGTCATAGTGTTACATTGTGATGTTATCGAGCTCCGTGATGATATCATAGTTACATTGTGATGTCATCGAGTACCGTGATTATGTCATAGAGAAACATTGTGCGGTCATCGAGTTCCGTGATGATGTCATAGAGATGCATTGTGAGGTCATCGAGTTCCGTGATGATGTCATAGTTACATTGTGATGTCATCGAGTTCCGTGATGTCATCGAGTTCCGTGATGATGTCATAGTTACATTGTGATGTCATCGAGTTCCGTGATGATGTCATAGAGATACATTGTGAGGTCATCGAGTTCCGTGATGATGTCATAGAGATACATTGTGACGTCATCGAGTTCCGTGATGATGTCATAGAGAAACATTGTGAGGTCATCGAGTTCCGTGATGATGTCATCGAGTTCCGTGATGATGTCATAGAGATACATTGTGAAGTCATCGAGTTCCGTGATGATGTCATAGATATACATTGTGAGGTCATCGAGTTCTGTGATGATGTCATAGTTACATTGTGATGTCATCGAGTTCCGTGATGATGTCATAGAGATACATTGAGAGGTCATCGAGGTCCGTGATGATGTCATAGAGAAACATTGTGAGGTCATCGAGTTCCGTGATGATGTCATAGAGATACATTGTGAGGTCATCGAGTTCCGTGGTGATGTCATAGAGATACATTGTGAGGTCATCGAGTTCCAGGATGATGTCATAGAGATACATTGTGAGGTCATCGAGTTCCGTGATGATGTCATCGAGTTCCGTGATGATGTCATAGAGATACATTGTGCGGTCATCGAGTTCCGTGATGATGTCATAGAGATACAATGTGAGGTCATCGAGTTCCGTGATGATGTCATAGTGTTACATTGTGATGTCATCGAGTACCGTGATGATGTCATAGTTACATTGTGATGTCATCGAGTTCCGTGATGATGTCATAGAAATACATTGTGAGGTCATCGATTTCCGTGATGATATCATAGAGAAACATTGTGAGGTCATTGAGTTCCGTGATGATGCCATAGAGATACATTGTGACGTCATCGAGTTCCGTGATGATGTCATAGAGAAACATTGTGAGGTCATCGAGTTCCGTGATGATGTCATCGAGTTCCGTGATGATGTCATAGAGATACATTGTGAAGTCATTGAGTTCCGTGATGATGTCATAGATATACATTGTGAGGTCATCGAGTTCCGTGATGGTGTCATAGTTACATTGTGATGTCATCGAGTTCCGTGATGATGTCATAGCGAAACATTGTGATGTCATCGAGTTCCGTGATGATGTCATCGAGTTCCGTGATGATGTCATAGAGATACATTGTGAGGTCATCGAGTTCCGTGATGATGTCATAGAGATACATTGTGAGGTCGAGTTCCGTGATGATGTCATAGTGTTGCATTGTGATGTCATCGAGTTCCGCGATGATGTCATAGAGATACATTGTGAGGTCATCGAGTTCCGCGATGATGTCATAGTGTTACATTGTGAGGTCATCGAGTTCCGTGATGATGTCCTCGAGTTCCGTGATGATGTCATATAGATACATTGTGAGGTCATCGAGTTCCGTGATGATGTCATAGAGGTACATTGTGAGGTCACCGAGTTCCATGACGATGTCATCGAGTTCCGTGATGATGTCATAGAGATACATTGTGAGGTCATCGAGTTCTGTGATGATGTCATAGAGATACATTGTGAGGTCATATAGTTCTGTGATGTCATCGAGTTCCGTGATGATGTCATAGTTACATTTTGATGTCATCGAGTTCCGTGATGATGTCATAGAGAAACATTGTGAGGTCATCAAGCTCCGTGATGATGTCATAGTGTTACATTGTGAGGTCATGGAGTTCCGTGATGATGTCATCGAGTTCCGTGATGATGTCATAGAGATACATTGTGAGGTCATCAAGTTCCGTGATGATGTCATAGAGATACATTGTGAGGTCACCGAGTTCCATGACGATGTCATCGAGTTCCGTGATGATGTCATAGAGATACATTGTGAGGTCGAGTTCCGTGATGATGTCATAGTGTTACATTGTGATGTCATCGAGTTCCGCGATGATGTCATAGAGATACATTGTGAGGTCACCGAGTTCCGTGATGATGTCATAGTGTTACATTGTGAGGTCATCGAGTTCCGTGATGATGTCATCGAATTTCGTGATGATGTCATATAGATACATTGTGAGGTCATCGAGTTCCGTGATGATGTCATAGAGGTACATTGTGAGGTCACCGAGTTCCATGACGATGTCGTCGAGTTCCGTGATGATGTCATAGAGATACATTGTGAGGTCATCGAGTTCCGTGATGATGTCATAGAGATACATTGTGAGGTCATCGAGTTCCGTGATGATGTCATAGAGATGCATTGTGAGGTCATCGAGTTCTGTGATGATGTCATAGTTACATTGTGATGTCATCGAGTTCCGTGATGATGTCATAAAGATACATTTTGAGGTCACCGAGTTCCGTGATGATGTCATAGAGATACATTGTGAGGTCATCGAGTTCCGTGATGTCATCGAGTTCCGTGATGAAGTCTCAGAGATACATTTTGAGGTCGAGTTCCGTGATGATGTCATAAAGATACATTGTGAGGTCATCGAGTTCCCTGATGATGTCATAGAGATACATTGTGAGGTCACCGAGTTCTGTGATGATGTCATAGTGTTACATTGTGATGTCATCGAGCTCCGTGATGATGTCATAGTTACATTGTGATGTCATCGAGTTCCGTGATTATGTCATAGAGAAACATTGTGAGGTCATCGAGTTCCTTGATGATGTCATAGAGATACATTGTGAGGTCAACGAGTTCCGAGATGATGTCATAGTGTTACATTGTTATGTCATCGAGTTCCATGATGATGTCATAGTTACATTGTAATGTCATCGAGTTCCGTGATGATGTCATGGAGATACATTGTGCGGTCATCGAGTTCCGTGATCCTGTCATAGAGATACATTGTGAGGTCATCGAGTTCCGTGATGATGTCATAGAGATACATTGTGAGGTTACCGAGTTCCGTGATGATGTCATAGAGATACATTGTGAGGTCATCGAGTTCCGTGATATCATCGAGTTCCGTGATGATGTCATAGTTACATTGTGATGTCATCGAGTTCCGTGATGATGTCATAGAGATACATTGTGAGGTCATCGAGTTCCGTGATGATGTCATAGAGATACATTGTGACGTCATCGAATTCCGTGATGATGTCATAGAGAAACATTGTAAGGTCATCGAGTTCCGTGATGATGTCATCGAGTTCCGTGATGATGTCATAGAGATACATTGTGAAGTCATCGAGTTCCGTGATGATGTCATAAATATACATTGTGAGGTCATCGAGTTCTGTGATGATGTCATAGTTACATTGTGATGTCATCGAGTTCCGTGATGATGTCATAGAGATACATTGAGAGGTCATCAAGGTCCGTGATGATGTCATAGAGAAACATTGTGAGGTCATCGAGTTCCGTGATGATGTCATAGAGATACATTGTGAGGTCATCGAGTTCCGTGATGATGTCATAGATATACAATGTGAGGTCATCGAGTTCCGTGATGATGTCATAGTTACATTGTGATGTCATCGAGTTCCGTGATGATGTCATAGAGATACATTTTGAGGTCACCGAGTTCCGTGATGATGTCATAGAGATACATTGTGAGGTCATCGAGTTCCGTGATGTCATCGAGTTCCGTGATGATGTCTCAGAGATACATTGTGAGGTCGAGTTCCGTGATGATGTCATAAAGATACATTGTGAGGTCATCGAGTTCCCTGATGATGTCATAGAGATACATTGTGAGGTCACCGAGTTCTGTGATGATGTCATAGTGTTACATTGTGATGTCATCGAGCTCCGTGATGATGTCATAGTTACATTGTGATGTCATCGAGTTCCGTGATTATGTCATAGAGAAACATTGTGAGGTCATCGAGTTCCTTGATGATGTCATAGAGATACATTGTGAGGTCAACGAGTTCCGAGATGATGTCATAGTGTTACATTGTTATGTCATCGAGTTCCATGATGATGTCATAGTTACATTGTAATGTCATCGTGTTCCGTGATGATGTCATGGAGATACATTGTGCGGTCATCGAGTTCCGTGATCATGTCATAGAGATACATTGTGAGGTCATCGAGTTCCGTGATGATGTCATAGAGATACATTGTGAGGTTACCGAGTTCCGTGATGATGTCATAGAGATACATTGTGAGGTCATCGAGTTCCGTGATGTCATCGAGTTCCGTGATGATGTCATAGTTACATTGTGATGTCATCGAGTTCCGTGATGATGTCATAGAGATACATTGTGAGGTCATCGAGTTCCGTGATGATGTCATAGAGATACATTGTGACGTCATCGAATTCCGTGATGATGTCATAGAGAAACATTGTAAGGTCATCGAGTTCCGTGATGATGTCATCGAGTTCCGTGATGATGTCATAGAGATACATTGTGAAGTCATCGAGTTCCGTGATGATGTCATAAATATACATTGTGAGGTCATCGAGTTCTGTGATGATGTCATAGTTACATTGTGATGTCATCGAGTTCCGTGATGATGTCATAGAGATACATTGAGAGGTCATCGAGGTCCATGATGATGTCATAGAGAAACATTGTGAGGTCATCGAGTTCCGTGATGATGTCATAGAGATACATTGTGAGGTCATCGAGTTCCGTGATGATGTCATAGATATACAATGTGAGGTCATCGAGTTCCGTGATGATGTCATAGAGATGCATTGTGAGGTCATCGAGTTCCGTGATGATGTCATAGAGATACATTGTGAGGTCACCGAGTTCCGTGATGATGTCATAGTGTTACATTGTGAGGTCATCGAATTCCGTGATGATGTCATCGAGTTCCGTGATGATGTCATAAAGATACATTGTGAGGTCATCAAGTTCCGTGATGATGTCATAGAATTACATTGTGAGGTCATCGAGTTCCGTGATGGTGTCATAGTTACATTGTGATGTCATCGAGTTCCGTGATGATGTCATAGCGAAACATTGTGAGGTCATCGAGTTCCGTGATGATGTCATCGAGTTCCGTGATGATGTCATAGAGATACATTGTGAGGTCAACGAGTTCCGTGATGATGTCAACGAGTTCCGTGATGATGTCATAGAGATACATTGTGAGGTCATCGAGTTCCGTGATGATGTCATAGAGATACATTGTGAGGTCAACGAGTTCCGTGATGATGTCATCGAGTTCCGTGATGATGTCATAGAGATACATTGTGAGGTCATCGAGTTCCGTGATGATGTCATAGAGATACATTGTGATGTCATCGAGTTCCGTGATGATGTCATAGAGATACATTGTGAGGTCGAGTTCCGTGATGATGTCATAGTGTTACATTGTGATGTCATCGTGTTCCGCGATGATGTCATAGAGATACATTGTGAGGTCACCGAGTTCCGTGATGATGTCATAGTGTTACATTGTGAGGTCATCGAGTTCCGTGATGATGTCATCGAATTCCGTGATGATGTCAGAGAGATACATTGTGAGGTCATCAAGTTCCGTGATGATGTCATAGAGATACATTGTGAGGTCATCGAGTTCCGTGATGATGTCATAGTGTTACATTGTGATGTCATCGAGTTCCGTGATGATGTCATAGAGATACATTGTGAGGTCATCGAGTTCCGTGATAATGTCATAGAGATACATTGTGAGGTCATCGAGTTCCGTGATGATGTCATAGTGTTACATTGTGACGTTATCGAGCTCCGTGATGATATCATAGTTACATTGTGATGTCATCGAGTTCCGTGATGTCATCGAGTTCCGTGATGATGTCATAGTTACATTGTGATGTCATCGAGTTCCGTGATGATGTCATAGAGATACATTGTGAGGTCATCGAGTTCCGTGATGATGTCATAGAGATACATTGTGACGTCATCGAGTTCCGTGATGATGTCATAGAGAAACATTGTGAGGTCATCGAGTTCCGTGATGATGTCATCGAGTTCCGTGATGATGTCATAGAGATACATTGTGAAGTCATCGAGTTCCGTGATGATGTCATAGATATACATTGTGAGGTCATCGAGTTCTGTGATGATGTCATAGTTACATTGTGATGTCATCGAGTTCCGTGATGATGTCATAGAGATACATTGAGAGGTCATCGAGGTCCGTGATGATGTCATAGAGAAACATTGTGAGGTCATCGAGTTCCGTGATGATGTCATAGAGATACATTGTGAGGTCATCGAGTTCTGTGGTGATGTCATAGAGATACATTGTGAGGTCATCGAGTTCCAGGATGATGTCATAGAGATACATTGTGAGGTCATCGAGTTCCGTGATGATGTCATCGAGTTCCGTGATGATGTCATAGAGATACATTGTGCGGTCATCGAGTTCCGTGATGATGTCATAGAGATACATTGTGATGTCATCGAGTTCCGTGATGATGTCATAGAGATACATTGTGAGGTCGAGTTCCGTGATGATGTCATAGTGTTACATTGTGATGTCATCGAGTTCCGCGATGATGTCATAGAGATACATTGTGAGGTCACCGAGTTCCGTGATGATGTCATAGTGTTACATTGTGAGGTCATCGAGTTCCGTGATGATGTCATCGAATTCCGTGATGATGTCATAATTACATTGTGATGTCATCGAGTTCCGTGATGATGTCATAGAGATACATTGTGAGGTCATCGAGTTCCGTGATGATGTCATAGTGTTACATTGTTATGTCATCGAGTTCCATGATGATGTCATAGTTACATTGTAATGTCATTGAGTTCCGTGATGATGTCATAGAGATACATTGTGCGGTCATCGAGTTCCGTGATGATGTCATAGAGATACATTGTGAGGTCATCGAGTTCCGTGATGATGTCATAGAGATACATTGTGAGGTCATTGAGATCCGTGATGATGTCATAGAGATAACTTGTGAGGTCATCGAGTTCTGTGATGATGTCATAGTGTTACATTGTGATGTCATCGAGTTCCGTGATGATGTCATAGAGATACCTTGTGAGGTCATCAAGTTCTGTGATGATGTCATAGTGTTACATTGTGAGGTCATCGAGTTCCGTGACAATGTCATCGAGTTCCGTGATGATGTCATAGAGATACATTGTGAGGTCATCGAATTCCGTGTTGATGTCATAGAGAAACATTGTGAGGTCATCGAGTTCCGTAATGATGTCATAGAGATACATTGTGAGGTCATCGAGTTCCGTGATGATGTCATCGAGTTCCGTGATGATGTCATAGAGATACATTGTGAGGTCATCGAGTTCCGTGTTGATGTCATAGAGAAACATTGTGAGGTCATCGAGTTCCGTAATGATGTCATAGAGAAACATTGTGAGGTCATCGAGTTCCGTGATGATGTCATAGAGATACATTGTGAGGTCACCGAGTTCCGTGATGTCATCGAGTTCCGTGATGATGTCATAGTTACATTGTGATGTCATCGAGTTCCGTGATGATGTCATAGAGAAACATTGTGAGGTCATCGAGTTCTGTGATGATGTCATAGAGATACATTGTGAGGTCACCGATTTCCGTGATGATGTCATAGTGTTACATTATGAGGTCATTGAGTTCCGTGATGATGTCATCGAGTTCCGTGATGATGTCATAGAGATACATTGTGAGGTCATCGAGTTCCGTGATGATGTCATAGAGAAACATTGTGAGGTCATCGAGTTCCGTGATGATGTCATAGAGATACATTGTGAGGTCATCGAGTTCTGTGATGATGTCATAGTGTTACATTGTGATGTCATCCAGTTCCGTGATGATGTCATAGAGATACATTGTGAGGTCATCGAGTTCCGTGATGATGTTATAGTGTTACATTGTGAGGTCATCGAGTTCCGTGATGATGTCATAGAGATACATTGTGAGGTCATCGAGTTCCGTGATGATGTCATAGAGATACATTGTGAGGTCACCGAGTTCCGTGATGATGTCATAGTGTTACATTGTGAGGTCATCGAGTTCCGTGATGATGTCATCGAGTTCCGAGATGATGTCATAGAGATACATTGTGAGGTCATCGAGTTCCGTGATGATGTCATAGAGAAACATTGTGAGGTCATCGAGTTCTGTGATGATGTCATAGAGATACATTGTGAGGTCATCGAGTTCCGTGATGATGTCATAGTGTTACATTGTGATGTTATCGAGCTCCGTGATGATATCATAGTTACATTGTGATGTCATCGAGTTCCGTGATTATGTCATAGAGAAACATTGTGCGGTCATCGAGTTCCGTGATGATGTCATAGAGATGCATTGTGAGGTCATCGAGTTCCGTGATGATGTCATAGTGTTACATTGTGAGGTCATCGAGTTCCGTGATGATGTCATCGAGTTCCGTGATGATGTCATAAAGATACATTGTGAGGTCATCAAGTTCCGTGATGATGTCATAGAATTACATTGTGAGGTCATCGAGTTCCGTGATGGTGTCATAGTTACATTGTGATGTCATCGAGTTCCGTGATGATGTCTTAGCGAAACATTGTGAGGTCATCGAGTTCCGTGATGATGTCATCGAGTTCCGTGATGATGTCATAGAGATACATTGTGAGGTCAACGAGTTCCGTGATGATGTCAACGAGTTCCGTGATGATGTCATAGAGATACATTGTGAGGTCATCGAGTTCCGTGATGATGTCATAGAGATACATTGTGAGGTCAACGAGTTCCGTGATGATGTCATCGAGTTCCGTGATGATGTCATAGAGATACATTGTGAGGTCATCGAGTTCCGTGATGATGTCATAGAGATACATTGTGATGTCATCGAGTTCCGTGATGATGTCATAGAGATACATTGTGAGGTCGAGTTCCGTGATGATGTCATAGTGTTACATTGTGATGTCATCGAGTTCCGCGATGATGTCATAGAGATACATTGTGAGGTCACCGAGTTCCGTGATGATGTCATAGTGTTACATTGTGAGGTCATCGAGTTCCGTGATGATGTCATCGAATTCCGTGATGATGTCAGAGAGATACATTGTGAGGTCATCAAGTTCCGTGATGATGTCATAGAGATACATTGTGAGGTCACTGAGTTCCATGACGATGTCATCGAGTTCCGTGATGATGTCATAGAGATACATTGTGAGGTCATTGAGTTCCGTGATGATGTCATAGAGATACATTGTGAGGTCATCGAGTTCCGTGATGATGTCATAGTGTTACATTGTGATGTCATCGAGTTCCGTGATGATGTCATAGAGATACATTGTGAGGTCATCGAGTTCCGTGATAATGTCATAGAGATACATTGTGAGGTCATCGAGTTCCGTGATGATGTCATAGTGTTACATTGTGATGTTATCGAGCTCCGTGATGATATCATAGTTACATTGTGATGTCATCGAGTTCCGTGATTATGTCATAGAGAAACATTGTGCGGTCATCGAGTTCCGTGATGATGTCATAGAGATGCATTGTGAGGTCATCGAGTTCCGTGATGATGTCATAGTTACATTGTGATGTCATCGAGTTCCGTGATGTCATCGAGTTCCGTGATGATGTCATAGTTACATTGTGATGTCATCGAGTTCCGTGATGATGTCATAGAGATACATTGTGAGGTCATCGAGTTCCGTGATGATGTCATAGAGATACATTGTGACGTCATCGAGTTCCGTGATGATGTCATAGAGAAACATTGTGAGGTCATCGAGTTCCGTGATGATGTCATCGAGTTCCGTGATGATGTCATAGAGATACATTGTGAAGTCATCGAGTTCCGTGATGATGTCATAGATATACATTGTGAGGTCATCGAGTTCTGTGATGATGTCATAGTTACATTGTGATGTCATCGAGTTCCGTGATGATGTCATAGAGATACATTGAGAGGTCATCGAGGTCCGTGATGATGTCATAGAGAAACATTGTGAGGTCATCGAGTTCCGTGATGATGTCATAGAGATACATTGTGAGGTCATCGAGTTCCGTGGTGATGTCATAGAGATACATTGTGAGGTCATCGAGTTCCAGGATGATGTCATAGAGATACATTGTGAGGTCATCGAGTTCCGTGATGATGTCATCGAGTTCCGTGATGATGTCATAGAGATACATTGTGCGGTCATCGAGTTCCGTGATGATGTCATAGAGATACAATGTGAGGTCATCGAGTTCCGTGATGATGTCATAGTGTTACATTGTGATGTCATTGAGTACCGTGATGATGTCATAGTTACATTGTGATGTCATCGAGTTCCGTGATGATGTCATAGAAATACATTGTGAGGTCATCGATTTCCGTGATGATATCATAGAGAAACATTGTGAGGTCATTGAGTTCCGTGATGATGCCATAGAGATACATTGTGACGTCATCGAGTTCCGTGATGATGTCATAGAGAAACATTGTGAGGTCATCGAGTTCCGTGATGATGTCATCGAGTTCCGTGATGATGTCATAGAGATACATTGTGAAGTCATTGAGTTCCGTGATGATGTCATAGATATACATTGTGAGGTCATTGAGTTCCGTGATGGTGTCATAGTTACATTGTGATGTCATCGAGTTCCGTGATGATGTCATAGCGAAACATTGTGATGTCATCGAGTTCCGTGATGATGTCATCGAGTTCCGTGATGATGTCATAGAGATACATTGTGAGGTCATCGAGTTCCGTGATGATGTCATAGAGATACATTGTGAGGTCGAGTTCCGTGATGATGTCATAGTGTTACATTGTGATGTCATCGAGTTCCGCGATGATGTCATAGAGATACATTGTGAGGTCATCGAGTTCCGCGATGATGTCATAGTGTTACATTGTGAGGTCATCGAGTTCCGTGATGATGTCATCGAGTTCCGTGATGATGTCATATAGATACATTGTGAGGTCATCGAGTTCCGTGATGATGTCATAGAGGTACATTGTGAGGTCACCGAGTTCCATGACGATGTCATCGAGTTCCGTGATGATGTCATAGAGATACATTGTGAGGTCATCGAGTTCTGTGATGATGTCATAGAGATACATTGTGAGGTCATATAGTTCTGTGATGTCATCGAGTTCCGTGATGATGTCATAGTTACATTTTGATGTCATCGAGTTCCGTGATGATGTCATAGAGAAACATTGTGAGGTCATCAAGCTCCGTGATGATGTCATAGTGTTACATTGTGAGGTCATGGAGTTCCGTGATGATGTCATCGAGTTCCGTGATGATGTCATAGAGATACATTGTGAGGTCATCAAGTTCCGTGATGATGTCATAGAGATACATTGTGAGGTCACCGAGTTCCATGACGATGTCATCGAGTTCCGTGATGATGTCATAGAGATACATTGTGAGGTCGAGTTCCGTGATGATGTCATAGTGTTACATTGTGATGTCATCGAGTTCCGCGATGATGTCATAGAGATACATTGTGAGGTCACCGAGTTCCGTGATGATGTCATAGTGTTACATTGTGAGGTCATCGAGTTCCGTGATGATGTCATCGAATTTCGTGATGATGTCATATAGATACATTGTGAGGTCATCGAGTTCCGTGATGATGTCATAGAGGTACATTGTGAGGTCACCGAGTTCCATGACGATGTCGTCGAGTTCCGTGATGATGTCATAGAGATACATTGTGAGGTCATCGAGTTCCGTGATGATGTCATAGAGATACATTGTGAGGTCATCGAGTTCCGTGATGATGTCATAGAGATGCATTGTGAGGTCATCGAGTTCCGTGATGATGTCATAGTTACATTGTGATGTCATCGAGTTCCGTGATGATGTCATAGAGATACATTTTGAGGTCACCGAGTTCCGTGATGATGTCATAGAGATACATTGTGAGGTCATCGAGTTCCGTGATGTCATCGAGTTCCGTGATGATGTCTCAGAGATACATTTTGAGGTCGAGTTCCGTGATGATGTCATAAAGATACATTGTGAGGTCATCGAGTTCCCTGATGATGTCATAGAGATACATTGTGAGGTCACCGAGTTCTGTGATGATGTCATAGTGTTACATTGTGATGTCATCGAGCTCCGTGATGATGTCATAGTTACATTGTGATGTCATCGAGTTCCGTGATTATGTCATAGAGAAACATTGTGAGGTCATCGAGTTCCTTGATGATGTCATAGAGATACATTGTGAGGTCAACGAGTTCCGAGATGATGTCATAGTGTTACATTGTTATGTCATCGAGTTCCATGATGATGTCATAGTTACATTGTAATGTCATCGAGTTCCGTGATGATGTCATGGAGATACATTGTGCGGTCATCGAGTTCCGTGATCATGTCATAGAGATACATTGTGAGGTCATCGAGTTCCGTGATGATGTCATAGAGATACATTGTGAGGTTACCGAGTTCCGTGATGATGTCATAGAGATACATTGTGAGGTCATCGAGTTCCGTGATGTCATCGAGTTCCGTGATGATGTCATAGTTACATTGTGATGTCATCGAGTTCCGTGATGATGTCATAGAGATACATTGTGAGGTCATCGAGTTCCGTGATGATGTCATAGAGATACATTGTGACGTCATCGAATTCCGTGATGATGTCATAGAGAAACATTGTAAGGTCATCGAGTTCCGTGATGATGTCATCGAGTTCCGTGATGATGTCATAGAGATACATAGTGAAGTCATCGAGTTCCGTGATGATGTCATAAATATACATTGTGAGGTCATCGAGTTCTGTGATGATGTCATAGTTACATTGTGATGTCATCGAGTTCCGTGATGATGTCATAGAGATACATTGAGAGGTCATCGAGGTCCGTGATGATGTCATAGAGAAACATTGTGAGGTCATCGAGTTCCGTGATGATGTCATAGAGATACATTGTGAGGTCATCGAGTTCCGTGATGATGTCATAGATATACAATGTGAGGTCATCGAGTTCCGTGATGATGTCATAGTTACATTGTGATGTCATCGAGTTCCGTGATGATGTCATAGAGATACATTTTGAGGTCACCGAGTTCCGTGATGATGTCATAGAGATACATTGTGAGGTCATCGAGTTCCGTGATGTCATCGAGTTCCGTGATGATGTCTCAGAGATACATTGTGAGGTCGAGTTCCGTGATGATGTCATAAAGATACATTGTGAGGTCATCGAGTTCCCTGATGATGTCATAGAGATACATTGTGAGGTCACCGAGTTCTGTGATGATGTCATAGTGTTACATTGTGATGTCATCGAGCTCCGTGATGATGTCATAGTTACATTGTGATGTCATCGAGTTCCGTGATTATGTCATAGAGAAACATTGTGAGGTCATCGAGTTCCTTGATGATGTCATAGAGATACATTGTGAGGTCAACGAGTTCCGAGATGATGTCATAGTGTTACATTGTTATGTCATCGAGTTCCATGATGATGTCATAGTTACATTGTAATGTCATCGTGTTCCGTGATGATGTCATGGAGATACATTGTGCGGTCATCGAGTTCCGTGATCATGTCATAGAGATACATTGTGAGGTCATCGAGTTCCGTGATGATGTCATAGAGATAAATTGTGAGGTTACCGAGTTCCGTGATGATGTCATAGAGATACATTGTGAGGTCATCGAGTTCCGTGATGTCATCGAGTTCCGTGATGATGTCATAGTTACATTGTGATGTCATCGAGTTCCGTGATGATGTCATAGAGATACATTGTGAGGTCATCGAGTTCCGTGATGATGTCATAGAGATACATTGTGACGTCATCGAATTCCGTGATGATGTCATAGAGAAACATTGTAAGGTCATCGAGTTCCGTGATGATGTCATCGAGTTCCGTGATGATGTCATAGAGATACATTGTGAAGTCATCGAGTTCCGTGATGATGTCATAAATATACATTGTGAGGTCATCGAGTTCTGTGATGATGTCATAGTTACATTGTGATGTCATCGAGTTCCGTGATGATGTCATAGAGATACATTGAGAGGTCATCGAGGTCCGTGATGATGTCATAGAGAAACATTGTGAGGTCATCGAGTTCCGTGATGATGTCATAGAGATACATTGTGAGGTCATCGAGTTCCGTGATGATGTCATAGATATACAATGTGAGGTCATCGAGTTCCGTGATGATGTCATAGAGATGCATTGTGAGGTCATCGAGTTCCGTGATGATGTCATAGAGATACATTGTGAGGTCACCGAGTTCCGTGATGATGTCATAGTGTTACATTGTGAGGTCATCGAATTCCGTGATGATGTCATCGAGTTCCGTGATGATGTCATAAAGATACATTGTGAGGTCATCAAGTTCCGTGATGATGTCATAGAATTACATTGTGAGGTCATCGAGTTCCGTGATGGTGTCATAGTTACATTGTGATGTCATCGAGTTCCGTGATGATGTCATAGCGAAACATTGTGAGGTCATCGAGTTCCGTGATGATGTCATCGAGTTCCGTGATGATGTCATAGAGATACATTGTGAGGTCAACGAGTTCCGTGATGATGTCAACGAGTTCCGTGATGATGTCATAGAGATACATTGTGAGGTCATCGAGTTCCGTGATGATGTCATAGAGATACATTGTGAGGTCAACGAGTTCCGTGATGATGTCATCGAGTTCCGTGATGATGTCATAGAGATACATTGTGAGGTCATCGAGTTCCGTGATGATGTCATAGAGATACATTGTGATGTCATCGAGTTCCGTGATGATGTCATAGAGATACATTGTGAGGTCGAGTTCCGTGATGATGTCATAGTGTTACATTGTGATGTCATCGAGTTCCGCGATGATGTCATAGAGATACATTGTGAGGTCACCGAGTTCCGTGATGATGTCATAGTGTTACATTGTGAGGTCATCGAGTTCCGTGATGATGTCATCGAATTCCGTGATGATGTCAGAGAGATACATTGTGAGGTCATCAAGTTCCGTGATGATGTCATAGAGATACATTGTGAGGTCATCGAGTTCCGTGATGATGTCATAGTGTTACATTGTGATGTCATCGAGTTCCGTGATGATGTCATAGAGATACATTGTGAGGTCATCGAGTTCCGTGATAATGTCATAGAGATACATTGTGAGGTCATCGAGTTCCGTGATGATGTCATAGTGTTACATTGTGATGTCATCGAGTTCCGTGATGATGTCATAGAGATACATTGTGAGGTCATCGAGTTCCGTGATAATGTCATAGAGATACATTGTGAGGTCATCGAGTTCCGTGATGATGTCATAGTGTTACATTGTGATGTTATCGAGCTCCGTGATGATATCATAGTTACATTGTGATGTCATCGAGTTCCGTGATTATGTCATAGAGAAACATTGTGCGGTCATCGAGTTCCGTGATGATGTCATAGAGATGCATTGTGAGGTCATCGAGTTCCGTGATGATGTCATAGTTACATTGTGATGTCATCGAGTTCCGTGATGTCATCGAGTTCCGTGATGATGTCATAGTTACATTGTGATGTCATCGAGTTCCGTGATGATGTCATAGAGATACATTGTGAGGTCATCGAGTTCCGTGATGATGTCATAGAGATACATTGTGACGTCATCGAGTTCCGTGATGATGTCATAGAGAAACATTGTGAGGTCATCGAGTTCCGTGATGATGTCATCGAGTTCCGTGATGATGTCATAGAGATACATTGTGAAGTCATCGAGTTCCGTGATGATGTCATAGATATACATTGTGAGGTCATCGAGTTCTGTGATGATGTCATAGTTACATTGTGATGTCATCGAGTTCCGTGATGATGTCATAGAGATACATTGAGAGGTCATCGAGGTCCGTGATGATGTCATAGAGAAACATTGTGAGGTCATCGAGTTCCGTGATGATGTCATAGAGATACATTGTGAGGTCATCGAGTTCCGTGGTGATGTCATAGAGATACATTGTGAGGTCATCGAGTTCCAGGATGATGTCATAGAGATACATTGTGAGGTCATCGAGTTCCGTGATGATGTCATCGAGTTCCGTGATGATGTCATAGAGATACATTGTGCGGTCATCGAGTTCCGTGATGATGTCATAGAGATACAATGTGAGGTCATCGAGTTCCGTGATGATGTCATAGTGTTACATTGTGATGTCATTGAGTACCGTGATGATGTCATAGTTACATTGTGATGTCATCGAGTTCCGTGATGATGTCATAGAAATACATTGTGAGGTCATCGATTTCCGTGATGATATCATAGAGAAACATTGTGAGGTCATTGAGTTCCGTGATGATGCCATAGAGATACATTGTGACGTCATCGAGTTCCGTGATGATGTCATAGAGAAACATTGTGAGGTCATCGAGTTCCGTGATGATGTCATCGAGTTCCGTGATGATGTCATAGAGATACATTGTGAAGTCATTGAGTTCCGTGATGATGTCATAGATATACATTGTGAGGTCATTGAGTTCCGTGATGGTGTCATAGTTACATTGTGATGTCATCGAGTTCCGTGATGATGTCATAGCGAAACATTGTGATGTCATCGAGTTCCGTGATGATGTCATCGAGTTCCGTGATGATGTCATAGAGATACATTGTGAGGTCATCGAGTTCCGTGATGATGTCATAGAGATACATTGTGAGGTCGAGTTCCGTGATGATGTCATAGTGTTACATTGTGATGTCATCGAGTTCCGCGATGATGTCATAGAGATACATTGTGAGGTCATCGAGTTCCGCGATGATGTCATAGTGTTACATTGTGAGGTCATCGAGTTCCGTGATGATGTCATCGAGTTCCGTGATGATGTCATATAGATACATTGTGAGGTCATCGAGTTCCGTGATGATGTCATAGAGGTACATTGTGAGGTCACCGAGTTCCATGACGATGTCATCGAGTTCCGTGATGATGTCATAGAGATACATTGTGAGGTCATCGAGTTCTGTGATGATGTCATAGAGATACATTGTGAGGTCATATAGTTCTGTGATGTCATCGAGTTCCGTGATGATGTCATAGTTACATTTTGATGTCATCGAGTTCCGTGATGATGTCATAGAGAAACATTGTGAGGTCATCAAGCTCCGTGATGATGTCATAGTGTTACATTGTGAGGTCATGGAGTTCCGTGATGATGTCATCGAGTTCCGTGATGATGTCATAGAGATACATTGTGAGGTCATCAAGTTCCGTGATGATGTCATAGAGATACATTGTGAGGTCACCGAGTTCCATGACGATGTCATCGAGTTCCGTGATGATGTCATAGAGATACATTGTGAGGTCGAGTTCCGTGATGATGTCATAGTGTTACATTGTGATGTCATCGAGTTCCGCGATGATGTCATAGAGATACATTGTGAGGTCACCGAGTTCCGTGATGATGTCATAGTGTTACATTGTGAGGTCATCGAGTTCCGTGATGATGTCATCGAATTTCGTGATGATGTCATATAGATACATTGTGAGGTCATCGAGTTCCGTGATGATGTCATAGAGGTACATTGTGAGGTCACCGAGTTCCATGACGATGTCGTCGAGTTCCGTGATGATGTCATAGAGATACATTGTGAGGTCATCGAGTTCCGTGATGATGTCATAGAGATACATTGTGAGGTCATCGAGTTCCGTGATGATGTCATAGAGATGCATTGTGAGGTCATCGAGTTCCGTGATGATGTCATAGTTACATTGTGATGTCATCGAGTTCCGTGATGATGTCATAGAGATACATTTTGAGGTCACCGAGTTCCGTGATGATGTCATAGAGATACATTGTGAGGTCATCGAGTTCCGTGATGTCATCGAGTTCCGTGATGATGTCTCAGAGATACATTTTGAGGTCGAGTTCCGTGATGATGTCATAAAGATACATTGTGAGGTCATCGAGTTCCCTGATGATGTCATAGAGATACATTGTGAGGTCACCGAGTTCTGTGATGATGTCATAGTGTTACATTGTGATGTCATCGAGCTCCGTGATGATGTCATAGTTACATTGTGATGTCATCGAGTTCCGTGATTATGTCATAGAGAAACATTGTGAGGTCATCGAGTTCCTTGATGATGTCATAGAGATACATTGTGAGGTCAACGAGTTCCGAGATGATGTCATAGTGTTACATTGTTATGTCATCGAGTTCCATGATGATGTCATAGTTACATTGTAATGTCATCGAGTTCCGTGATGATGTCATGGAGATACATTGTGCGGTCATCGAGTTCCGTGATCATGTCATAGAGATACATTGTGAGGTCATCGAGTTCCGTGATGATGTCATAGAGATACATTGTGAGGTTACCGAGTTCCGTGATGATGTCATAGAGATACATTGTGAGGTCATCGAGTTCCGTGATGTCATCGAGTTCCGTGATGATGTCATAGTTACATTGTGATGTCATCGAGTTCCGTGATGATGTCATAGAGATACATTGTGAGGTCATCGAGTTCCGTGATGATGTCATAGAGATACATTGTGACGTCATCGAATTCCGTGATGATGTCATAGAGAAACATTGTAAGGTCATCGAGTTCCGTGATGATGTCATCGAGTTCCGTGATGATGTCATAGAGATACATAGTGAAGTCATCGAGTTCCGTGATGATGTCATAAATATACATTGTGAGGTCATCGAGTTCTGTGATGATGTCATAGTTACATTGTGATGTCATCGAGTTCCGTGATGATGTCATAGAGATACATTGAGAGGTCATCGAGGTCCGTGATGATGTCATAGAGAAACATTGTGAGGTCATCGAGTTCCGTGATGATGTCATAGAGATACATTGTGAGGTCATCGAGTTCCGTGATGATGTCATAGATATACAATGTGAGGTCATCGAGTTCCGTGATGATGTCATAGTTACATTGTGATGTCATCGAGTTCCGTGATGATGTCATAGAGATACATTTTGAGGTCACCGAGTTCCGTGATGATGTCATAGAGATACATTGTGAGGTCATCGAGTTCCGTGATGTCATCGAGTTCCGTGATGATGTCTCAGAGATACATTGTGAGGTCGAGTTCCGTGATGATGTCATAAAGATACATTGTGAGGTCATCGAGTTCCCTGATGATGTCATAGAGATACATTGTGAGGTCACCGAGTTCTGTGATGATGTCATAGTGTTACATTGTGATGTCATCGAGCTCCGTGATGATGTCATAGTTACATTGTGATGTCATCGAGTTCCGTGATTATGTCATAGAGAAACATTGTGAGGTCATCGAGTTCCTTGATGATGTCATAGAGATACATTGTGAGGTCAACGAGTTCCGAGATGATGTCATAGTGTTACATTGTTATGTCATCGAGTTCCATGATGATGTCATAGTTACATTGTAATGTCATCGTGTTCCGTGATGATGTCATGGAGATACATTGTGCGGTCATCGAGTTCCGTGATCATGTCATAGAGATACATTGTGAGGTCATCGAGTTCCGTGATGATGTCATAGAGATACATTGTGAGGTTACCGAGTTCCGTGATGATGTCATAGAGATACATTGTGAGGTCATCGAGTTCCGTGATGTCATCGAGTTCCGTGATGATGTCATAGTTACATTGTGATGTCATCGAGTTCCGTGATGATGTCATAGAGATACATTGTGAGGTCATCGAGTTCCGTGATGATGTCATAGAGATACATTGTGACGTCATCGAATTCCGTGATGATGTCATAGAGAAACATTGTAAGGTCATCGAGTTCCGTGATGATGTCATCGAGTTCCGTGATGATGTCATAGAGATACATTGTGAAGTCATCGAGTTCCGTGATGATGTCATAAATATACATTGTGAGGTCATCGAGTTCTGTGATGATGTCATAGTTACATTGTGATGTCATCGAGTTCCGTGATGATGTCATAGAGATACATTGAGAGGTCATCGAGGTCCGTGATGATGTCATAGAGAAACATTGTGAGGTCATCGAGTTCCGTGATGATGTCATAGAGATACATTGTGAGGTCATCGAGTTCCGTGATGATGTCATAGATATACAATGTGAGGTCATCGAGTTCCGTGATGATGTCATAGAGATGCATTGTGAGGTCATCGAGTTCCGTGATGATGTCATAGAGATACATTGTGAGGTCACCGAGTTCCGTGATGATGTCATAGTGTTACATTGTGAGGTCATCGAATTCCGTGATGATGTCATCGAGTTCCGTGATGATGTCATAAAGATACATTGTGAGGTCATCAAGTTCCGTGATGATGTCATAGAATTACATTGTGAGGTCATCGAGTTCCGTGATGGTGTCATAGTTACATTGTGATGTCATCGAGTTCCGTGATGATGTCATAGCGAAACATTGTGAGGTCATCGAGTTCCGTGATGATGTCATCGAGTTCCGTGATGATGTCATAGAGATACATTGTGAGGTCAACGAGTTCCGTGATGATGTCAACGAGTTCCGTGATGATGTCATAGAGATACATTGTGAGGTCATCGAGTTCCGTGATGATGTCATAGAGATACATTGTGAGGTCAACGAGTTCCGTGATGATGTCATCGAGTTCCGTGATGATGTCATAGAGATACATTGTGAGGTCATCGAGTTCCGTGATGATGTCATAGAGATACATTGTGATGTCATCGAGTTCCGTGATGATGTCATAGAGATACATTGTGAGGTCGAGTTCCGTGATGATGTCATAGTGTTACATTGTGATGTCATCGAGTTCCGCGATGATGTCATAGAGATACATTGTGAGGTCACCGAGTTCCGTGATGATGTCATAGTGTTACATTGTGAGGTCATCGAGTTCCGTGATGATGTCATCGAATTCCGTGATGATGTCAGAGAGATACATTGTGAGGTCATCAAGTTCCGTGATGATGTCATAGAGATACATTGTGAGGTCATCGAGTTCCGTGATGATGTCATAGTGTTACATTGTGATGTCATCGAGTTCCGTGATGATGTCATAGAGATACATTGTGAGGTCATCGAGTTCCGTGATAATGTCATAGAGATACATTGTGAGGTCATCGAGTTCCGTGATGATGTCATAGTGTTACATTGTGACGTTATCGAGCTCCGTGATGATATCATAGTTACATTGTGATGTCATCGAGTTCCGTGATTATGTCATAGAGAAACATTGTGCGGTCATCGA
Source organism: Leptodactylus fuscus (assembly GCF_031893055.1). Lineage (NCBI taxonomy): Eukaryota > Metazoa > Chordata > Amphibia > Anura > Leptodactylidae > Leptodactylus > Leptodactylus fuscus. The sequence continues at coordinate 38,108 of NW_027440469.1, read as the reverse complement.
GTTCTGTGATGATGTCATAGAGATGCATTGTGAGGTCATCGAGTTCCGTGATGATGTCATAGTGTTACATTGTGAGGTCATCGAGTTCCGTGATTATGTCATAGAGAAACATTGTGCGGTCATCGAGTTCCGTGATGATGTCATAGAGATACATTGTGAGGTCGAGTTCCGTGATGATGTCATAGTGTTACATTGTGATGTCATCGAGTTCCGCGATGATGTCATAGAGATACATTGTGAGTTCATCGAGTTCCGCGATGATGTCATAGTGTTACATTGTGAGGTCATCGAGTTCCGTGATGATGTCATCGAGTTCCGTGATGATGTCATATAGATACATTGTGAGGTCATCGAGTTCCGTGATGATGTCATAGAGGTACATTGTGAGGTCACCGAGTTCCATGACGATGTCATCGAGTTCCGTGATGATGTCATAGAGATACATTGTGAGGTCATCGAGTTCTGTGATGATGTCATAGAGATACATTGTGAGGTCATATAGTTCTGTGATGTCATCGAGTTCCGTGATGATGTCATAGTTACATTTTGATGTCATCGAGTTCCGTGATGATGTCATAGAGAAACATTGTGAGGTCATCAAGCTCCGTGATGATGTCATAGTGTTACATTGTGAGGTCATCGAGTTCCGTGATGATGTCATCGAGTTCCGTGATGATGTCATAAAGATACATTGTGAGGTCATCAAGTTCCGTGATGATGTCATAGAATTACATTGTGAGGTCATCGAGTTCCGTGATGGTGTCATAGTTACATTGTGATGTCATCGAGTTCCGTGATGATGTCTTAGCGAAACATTGTGAGGTCATCGAGTTCCGTGATGATGTCATCGAGTTCCGTGATGATGTCATAGAGATACATTGTGAGGTCAACGAGTTCCGTGATGATGTCAACGAGTTCCGTGATGATGTCATAGAGATACATTGTGAGGTCATCGAGTTCCGTGATGATGTCATAGAGATACATTGTGAGGTCAACGAGTTCCGTGATGATGTCATCGAGTTCCGTGATGATGTCATAGAGATACATTGTGAGGTCATCGAGTTCCGTGATGATGTCATAGAGATACATTGTGATGTCATCGAGTTCCGTGATGATGTCATAGAGATACATTGTGAGGTCGAGTTCCGTGATGATGTCATAGTGTTACATTGTGATGTCATCGAGTTCCGCGATGATGTCTTAGAGATACATTGTGAGGTCACCGAGTTCCGTGATGATGTCATAGTGTTACATTGTGAGGTCATCGAGTTCCGTGATGATGTCATCGAATTCCGTGATGATGTCAGAGAGATACATTGTGAGGTCATCAAGTTCCGTGATGATGTCATAGAGATACATTGTGAGGTCACTGAGTTCCATGACGATGTCATCGAGTTCCGTGATGATGTCATAGAGATACATTGTGAGGTCATTGAGTTCCGTGATGATGTCATAGAGATACATTGTGAGGTCATCGAGTTCCGTGATGATGTCATAGTGTTACATTGTGATGTCATCGAGTTCCGTGATGATGTCATAGAGATACATTGTGAGGTCATCGAGTTCCGTGATAATGTCATAGAGATACATTGTGAGGTCATCGAGTTCCGTGATGATGTCATAGTGTTACATTGTGATGTTATCGAGCTCCGTGATGATATCATAGTTACATTGTGATGTCATCGAGTTCCGTGATTATGTCATAGAGAAACATTGTGCGGTCATCGAGTTCCGTGATGATGTCATAGAGATGCATTGTGAGGTCATCGAGTTCCGTGATGATGTCATAGTTACATTGTGATGTCATCGAGTTCCGTGATGTCATCGAGTTCCGTGATGATGTCATAGTTACATTGTGATGTCATCGAGTTCCGTGATGATGTCATAGAGATACATTGTGAGGTCATCGAGTTCCGTGATGATGTCATAGAGATACATTGTGACGTCATCGAGTTCCGTGATGATGTCATAGAGAAACATTGTGAGGTCATCGAGTTCCGTGATGATGTCATCGAGTTCCGTGATGATGTCATAGAGATACATTGTGAAGTCATCGAGTTCCGTGATGATGTCATAGATATACATTGTGAGGTCATCGAGTTCTGTGATGATGTCATAGTTACATTGTGATGTCATCGAGTTCCGTGATGATGTCATAGAGATACATTGAGAGGTCATCGAGGTCCGTGATGATGTCATAGAGAAACATTGTGAGGTCATCGAGTTCCGTGATGATGTCATAGAGATACATTGTGAGGTCATCGAGTTCCGTGGTGATGTCATAGAGATACATTGTGAGGTCATCGAGTTCCAGGATGATGTCATAGAGATACATTGTGAGGTCATCGAGTTCCGTGATGATGTCATCGAGTTCCGTGATGATGTCATAGAGATACATTGTGCGGTCATCGAGTTCCGTGATGATGTCATAGAGATACAATGTGAGGTCATCGAGTTCCGTGATGATGTCATAGTGTTACATTGTGATGTCATCGAGTACCGTGATGATGTCATAGTTACATTGTGATGTCATCGAGTTCCGTGATGATGTCATAGAAATACATTGTGAGGTCATCGATTTCCGTGATGATATCATAGAGAAACATTGTGAGGTCATTGAGTTCCGTGATGATGCCATAGAGATACATTGTGACGTCATCGAGTTCCGTGATGATGTCATAGAGAAACATTGTGAGGTCATCGAGTTCCGTGATGATGTCATCGAGTTCCGTGATGATGTCATAGAGATACATTGTGAAGTCATTGAGTTCCGTGATGATGTCATAGATATACATTGTGAGGTCATTGAGTTCCGTGATGGTGTCATAGTTACATTGTGATGTCATCGAGTTCCGTGATGATGTCATAGCGAAACATTGTGATGTCATCGAGTTCCGTGATGATGTCATCGAGTTCCGTGATGATGTCATAGAGATACATTGTGAGGTCATCGAGTTCCGTGATGATGTCATAGAGATACATTGTGAGGTCGAGTTCCGTGATGATGTCATAGTGTTACATTGTGATGTCATCGAGTTCCGCGATGATGTCATAGAGATACATTGTGAGGTCATCGAGTTCCGCGATGATGTCATAGTGTTACATTGTGAGGTCATCGAGTTCCGTGATGATGTCATCGAGTTCCGTGATGATGTCATATAGATACATTGTGAGGTCATCGAGTTCCGTGATGATGTCATAGAGGTACATTGTGAGGTCACCGAGTTCCATGACGATGTCATCGAGTTCCGTGATGATGTCATAGAGATACATTGTGAGGTCATCGAGTTCTGTGATGATGTCATAGAGATACATTGTGAGGTCATATAGTTCTGTGATGTCATCGAGTTCCGTGATGATGTCATAGTTACATTTTGATGTCATCGAGTTCCGTGATGATGTCATAGAGAAACATTGTGAGGTCATCAAGCTCCGTGATGATGTCATAGTGTTACATTGTGAGGTCATGGAGTTCCGTGATGATGTCATCGAGTTCCGTGATGATGTCATAGAGATACATTGTGAGGTCATCAAGTTCCGTGATGATGTCATAGAGATACATTGTGAGGTCACCGAGTTCCATGACGATGTCATCGAGTTCCGTGATGATGTCATAGAGATACATTGTGAGGTCGAGTTCCGTGATGATGTCATAGTGTTACATTGTGATGTCATCGAGTTCCGCGATGATGTCATAGAGATACATTGTGAGGTCACCGAGTTCCGTGATGATGTCATAGTGTTACATTGTGAGGTCATCGAGTTCCGTGATGATGTCATCGAATTTCGTGATGATGTCATATAGATACATTGTGAGGTCATCGAGTTCCGTGATGATGTCATAGAGGTACATTGTGAGGTCACCGAGTTCCATGACGATGTCGTCGAGTTCCGTGATGATGTCATAGAGATACATTGTGAGGTCATCGAGTTCCGTGATGATGTCATAGAGATACATTGTGAGGTCATCGAGTTCCGTGATGATGTCATAGAGATGCATTGTGAGGTCATCGAGTTCCGTGATGATGTCATAGTTACATTGTGATGTCATCGAGTTCCGTGATGATGTCATAGAGATACATTTTGAGGTCACCGAGTTCCGTGATGATGTCATAGAGATACATTGTGAGGTCATCGAGTTCCGTGATGTCATCGAGTTCCGTGATGATGTCTCAGAGATACATTTTGAGGTCGAGTTCCGTGATGATGTCATAAAGATACATTGTGAGGTCATCGAGTTCCCTGATGATGTCATAGAGATACATTGTGAGGTCAACGAGTTCTGTGATGATGTCATAGTGTTACATTGTGATGTCATCGAGCTCCGTGATGATGTCATAGTTACATTGTGATGTCATCGAGTTCCGTGATTATGTCATAGAGAAACATTGTGAGGTCATCGAGTTCCTTGATGATGTCATAGAGATACATTGTGAGGTCAACGAGTTCCGAGATGATGTCATAGTGTTACATTGTTATGTCATCGAGTTCCATGATGATGTCATAGTTACATTGTAATGTCATCGAGTTCCGTGATGATGTCATGGAGATACATTGTGCGGTCATCGAGTTCCGTGATCATGTCATAGAGATACATTGTGAGGTCATCGAGTTCCGTGATGATGTCATAGAGATACATTGTGAGGTTACCGAGTTCCGTGATGATGTCATAGAGATACATTGTGAGGTCATCGAGTTCCGTGATGTCATCGAGTTCCGTGATGATGTCATAGTTACATTGTGATGTCATCGAGTTCCGTGATGATGTCATAGAGATACATTGTGAGGTCATCGAGTTCCGTGATGATGTCATAGAGATACATTGTGACGTCATCGAATTCCGTGATGATGTCATAGAGAAACATTGTAAGGTCATCGAGTTCCGTGATGATGTCATCGAGTTCCGTGATGATGTCATAGAGATACATAGTGAAGTCATCGAGTTCCGTGATGATGTCATAAATATACATTGTGAGGTCATCGAGTTCTGTGATGATGTCATAGTTACATTGTGATGTCATCGAGTTCCGTGATGATGTCATAGAGATACATTGAGAGGTCATCGAGGTCCGTGATGATGTCATAGAGAAACATTGTGAGGTCATCGAGTTCCGTGATGATGTCATAGAGATACATTGTGAGGTCATCGAGTTCCGTGATGATGTCATAGATATACAATGTGAGGTCATCGAGTTCCGTGATGATGTCATAGTTACATTGTGATGTCATCGAGTTCCGTGATGATGTCATAGAGATACATTTTGAGGTCACCGAGTTCCGTGATGATGTCATAGAGATACATTGTGAGGTCATCGAGTTCCGTGATGTCATCGAGTTCCGTGATGATGTCTCAGAGATACATTGTGAGGTCGAGTTCCGTGATGATGTCATAAAGATACATTGTGAGGTCATCGAGTTCCCTGATGATGTCATAGAGATACATTGTGAGGTCACCGAGTTCTGTGATGATGTCATAGTGTTACATTGTGATGTCATCGAGCTCCGTGATGATGTCATAGTTACATTGTGATGTCATCGAGTTCCGTGATTATGTCATAGAGAAACATTGTGAGGTCATCGAGTTCCTTGATGATGTCATAGAGATACATTGTGAGGTCAACGAGTTCCGAGATGATGTCATAGTGTTACATTGTTATGTCATCGAGTTCCATGATGATGTCATAGTTACATTGTAATGTCATCGTGTTCCGTGATGATGTCATGGAGATACATTGTGCGGTCATCGAGTTCCGTGATCATGTCATAGAGATACATTGTGAGGTCATCGAGTTCCGTGATGATGTCATAGAGATACATTGTGAGGTTACCGAGTTCCGTGATGATGTCATAGAGATACATTGTGAGGTCATCGAGTTCCGTGATGTCATCGAGTTCCGTGATGATGTCATAGTTACATTGTGATGTCATCGAGTTCCGTGATGATGTCATAGAGATACATTGTGAGGTCATCGAGTTCCGTGATGATGTCATAGAGATACATTGTGACGTCATCGAATTCCGTGATGATGTCATAGAGAAACATTGTAAGGTCATCGAGTTCCGTGATGATGTCATCGAGTTCCGTGATGATGTCATAGAGATACATTGTGAAGTCATCGAGTTCCGTGATGATGTCATAAATATACATTGTGAGGTCATCGAGTTCTGTGATGATGTCATAGTTACATTGTGATGTCATCGAGTTCCGTGATGATGTCATAGAGATACATTGAGAGGTCATCGAGGTCCGTGATGATGTCATAGAGAAACATTGTGAGGTCATCGAGTTCCGTGATGATGTCATAGAGATACATTGTGAGGTCATCGAGTTCCGTGATGATGTCATAGATATACAATGTGAGGTCATCGAGTTCCGTGATGATGTCATAGAGATGCATTGTGAGGTCATCGAGTTCCGTGATGATGTCATAGAGATACATTGTGAGGTCACCGAGTTCCGTGATGATGTCATAGTGTTACATTGTGAGGTCATCGAATTCCGTGATGATGTCATCGAGTTCCGTGATGATGTCATAAAGATACATTGTGAGGTCATCAAGTTCCGTGATGATGTCATAGAATTACATTGTGAGGTCATCGAGTTCCGTGATGGTGTCATAGTTACATTGTGATGTCATCGAGTTCCGTGATGATGTCATAGCGAAACATTGTGAGGTCATCGAGTTCCGTGATGATGTCATCGAGTTCCGTGATGATGTCATAGAGATACATTGTGAGGTCAACGAGTTCCGTGATGATGTCAACGAGTTCCGTGATGATGTCATAGAGATACATTGTGAGGTCATCGAGTTCCGTGATGATGTCATAGAGATACATTGTGAGGTCAACGAGTTCCGTGATGATGTCATCGAGTTCCGTGATGATGTCATAGAGATACATTGTGAGGTCATCGAGTTCCGTGATGATGTCATAGAGATACATTGTGATGTCATCGAGTTCCGTGATGATGTCATAGAGATACATTGTGAGGTCGAGTTCCGTGATGATGTCATAGTGTTACATTGTGATGTCATCGAGTTCCGCGATGATGTCATAGAGATACATTGTGAGGTCACCGAGTTCCGTGATGATGTCATAGTGTTACATTGTGAGGTCATCGAGTTCCGTGATGATGTCATCGAATTCCGTGATGATGTCAGAGAGATACATTGTGAGGTCATCAAGTTCCGTGATGATGTCATAGAGATACATTGTGAGGTCATCGAGTTCCGTGATGATGTCATAGTGTTACATTGTGATGTCATCGAGTTCCGTGATGATGTCATAGAGATACATTGTGAGGTCATCGAGTTCCGTGATAATGTCATAGAGATACATTGTGAGGTCATCGAGTTCCGTGATGATGTCATAGTGTTACATTGTGACGTTATCGAGCTCTGTGATGATATCATAGTTACATTGTGATGTCATCGAGTTCCGTGATTATGTCATAGAGAAACATTGTGCGGTCATCGAGTTCTGTGATGATGTCATAGAGATGCATTGTGAGGTCATCGAGTTCCGTGATGATGTCATAGTGTTACATTGTGAGGTCATCGAGTTCCGTGATTATGTCATAGAGAAACATTGTGCGGTCATCGAGTTCCGTGATGATGTCATAGAGATACATTGTGAGGTCGAGTTCCGTGATGATGTCATAGTGTTACATTGTGATGTCATCGAGTTCCGCGATGATGTCATAGAGATACATTGTGAGTTCATCGAGTTCCGCGATGATGTCATAGTGTTACATTGTGAGGTCATCGAGTTCCGTGATGATGTCATCGAGTTCCGTGATGATGTCATATAGATACATTGTGAGGTCATCGAGTTCCGTGATGATGTCATAGAGGTACATTGTGAGGTCACCGAGTTCCATGACGATGTCATCGAGTTCCGTGATGATGTCATAGAGATACATTGTGAGGTCATCGAGTTCTGTGATGATGTCATAGAGATACATTGTGAGGTCATATAGTTCTGTGATGTCATCGAGTTCCGTGATGATGTCATAGTTACATTTTGATGTCATCGAGTTCCGTGATGATGTCATAGAGAAACATTGTGAGGTCATCAAGCTCCGTGATGATGTCATAGTGTTACATTGTGAGGTCATGGAGTTCCGTGATGATGTCATCGAGTTCCGTGATGATGTCATAGAGATACATTGTGAGGTCATCAAGTTCCGTGATGATGTCATAGAGATACATTGTGAGGTCACCGAGTTCCATGACGATGTCATCGAGTTCCGTGATGATGTCATAGAGATACATTGTGCGGTCATCGAGTTCCGTGATCATGTCATAGAGATACATTGTGAGGTCATCGAGTTCCGTGATGATGTCATAGAGATACATTGTGAGGTTACCGAGTTCCGTGATGATGTCATAGAGATACATTGTGAGGTCATCGAGTTCCGTGATGTCATCGAGTTCCGTGATGATGTCATAGTTACATTGTGATGTCATCGAGTTCCGTGATGATGTCATAGAGATACATTGTGAGGTCATCGAGTTCCGTGATGATGTCATAGAGATACATTGTGACGTCATCGAATTCCGTGATGATGTCATAGAGAAACATTGTAAGGTCATCGAGTTCCGTGATGATGTCATCGAGTTCCGTGATGATGTCATAGAGATACATTGTGAAGTCATCGAGTTCCGTGATGATGTCATAGATATACATTGTGAGGTCATCGAGTTCTGTGATGATGTCATAGTTACATTGTGATGTCATCGAGTTCCGTGATGATGTCATAGAGATACATTGAGAGGTCATCGAGGTCCGTGATGATGTCATAGAGAAACATTGTGAGGTCATCGAGTTCCGTGATGATGTCATAGAGATACATTGTGAGGTCATCGAGTTCCGTGATGATGTCATAGATATACAATGTGAGGTCATCGAGTTCCGTGATGATGTCATAGAGATGCATTGTGAGGTCATCGAGTTCCGTGATGATGTCATAGAGATACATTGTGAGGTCACCGAGTTCCGTGATGATGTCATAGTGTTACATTGTGAGGTCATCGAGTTCCGTGATGATGTCATCGAGTTCCGTGATGATGTCATAAAGATACATTGTGAGGTCATCAAGTTCCGTGATGATGTCATAGAATTACATTGTGAGGTCATCGAGTTCCGTGATGGTGTCATAGTTACATTGTGATGTCATCGAGTTCCGTGATGATGTCATAGCGAAACATTGTGAGGTCATCGAGTTCCGTGATGATGTCATCGAGTTCCGTGATGATGTCATAGAGAAACATTGTGAGGTCATCAAGTTCCGTGATGATGTCATAGTGTTACATTGTGAGGTCATGGAGTTCCGTGATGATGTCATCGAGTTCCGTGATGATGTCATAGAGATACATTGTGAGGTCATCAAGTTCCGTGATGTCATCGAGTTCCGTGATGATGTCATAGTTACATTGTGATGTCATCGAGTTCCGTGATGATGTCATACAGATACATTGTGAGGTCATTGAGTTCCGTGATGATATCATCGAGTTCCGTGATGATGTCTTAGAGATACATTGTGAGGTCATCGAGTTCCGTGATGATGTCTTAGAGATACATTGTGAGGTCATCGAGTTCCGTGATGATGTCATAGAGATACATTGTGATGTCATCGAGTTCCGTGATGATGTCATAGAGATACATTGTGAGGTCGAGTTCCGTGATGATGTCATAGTGTTGCATTGTGATGTCATCGAGTTCCGCGATGATGTCATAGAGATACATTGTGAGGTCACCGAGTTCCGTGATGATGTCATAGATATACATTGTGAGGTCATCGAGTTCCGTGATAATGTCATAGAGATACATTGTGAGGTCATCGAGTTCTGTGATGATGTCATAGTGTTACATTGTGATGTCATCGAGTTCCGTGATGATGTCATAGAGATACATTGTGAGGTCATCTAGTTCCGTGATGATGTCATAGTGTTACATTGTGAGGTCATCGATCTCCGTGATGATGTCATCGAGTTCCGTGATGATGTCATAGAGATACATTGTGAGGTCATCGAGTTCTGTGATGATGTCATAGAGATACATTGTGAGGTCACCGAGTTCCGTGGTGATGTCATAGTGTTACATTGTGAGGTCATCGAGTTCCGTGATGATGTCATAGAGATACATTGTGAGGTCATCGAGTTTCCCCCCCGTGATGATGTCATAGAGATACATTGTGAGGTCATCGAGTTCCGTGATGATGTCATAGTGTTACATTGTGAGGTCATCGAGCTCCGTGATGATGTCATCGAGTTCCGTGATGATGTCATAGAGATACATTGTGAGGTCATCGATTTCTGTGATGATGTCATAGAGATACATTGTGAGGTCACCGAGTTCCGTGGTGATGTCATAGTGTTACATTGTTATGTCATCGAGTTCCATGATGATGTCATAGTTACATTGTAATGTCATCGAGTTCCGTGATGATGTCATAGAGATACATTGTGCGGTCATCGAGTTCCGTGATGATGTCATAGAGATACATTGTGAGGTCATCGAGTTCCGTGATGATGTCATAGTGTTACATTGTGATGTCATCGAGTTCCGTGATGATGTCATAGTTACATTGTGATGTCATTGAGTTCCGTGATGATGTCATAGAGATACATTGTGAGGTCATCGAATTCCGAGATGATGTCATAGAGAAACATTGTGAGGTCATCGAGTTCCGTGATGATGTCATCGAGTTCCGTGATGATGTCATAATTACATTGTGATGTCATCGAGTTCCGTGATGATGTCATAGAGATACATTGTGAGGTCATCGAGTTCCGTGATGATGTCATAGTGTTACATTGTTATGTCATCGAGTTCCATGATGATGTCATAGTTACATTGTAATGTCATTGAGTTCCGTGATGATGTCATAGAGATACATTGTGCGGTCATCGAGTTCCGTGATGATGTCATAGAGATACATTGTGAGGTCATCGAGTTCCGTGATGATGTCATAGAGATACATTGTGAGGTCATTGAGATCCGTGATGATGTCATAGAGATAACTTGTGAGGTCATCGAGTTCTGTGATGATGTCATAGTGTTACATTGTGATGTCATCGAGTTCCGTGATGATGTCATAGAGATACCTTGTGAGGTCATCAAGTTCTGTGATGATGTCATAGTGTTACATTGTGAGGTCATCGAGTTCCGTGACAATGTCATCGAGTTCCGTAATGATGTCATAGAGATACATTGTGAGGTCATCGAGTTCCGTGATGATGTCATCGAGTTCCGTGATGATGTCATAGAGATACATTGTGAGGTCATCGAGTTCCGTGATGATGTCATAGAGATACATTGTGACGTCATCGAATTCCGTGATGATGTCATAGAGAAACATTGTAAGGTCATCGAGTTCCGTGATGATGTCATCGAGTTCCGTGATGATGTCATAGAGATACATTGTGAAGTCATCGAGTTCCGTGATGATGTCATAGATATACATTGTGAGGTCATCGAGTTCTGTGATGATGTCATAGTTACATTGTGATGTCATCGAGTTCCGTGATGATGTCATAGAGATACATTGAGAGGTCATCGAGGTCCGTGATGATGTCATAGAGAAACATTGTGAGGTCATCGAGTTCCGTGATGATGTCATAGAGATACATTGTGAGGTCATCGAGTTCCGTGATGATGTCATAGATATACAATGTGAGGTCATCGAGTTCCGTGATGATGTCATAGAGATGCATTGTGAGGTCATCGAGTTCCGTGATGATGTCATAGAGATACATTGTGAGGTCACCGAGTTCCGTGATGATGTCATAGTGTTACATTGTGAGGTCATCGAGTTCCGTGATGATGTCATCGAGTTCCGTGATGATGTCATAAAGATACATTGTGAGGTCATCAAGTTCCGTGATGATGTCATAGAATTACATTGTGAGGTCATCAAGTTCCGTGATGGTGTCATAGTTACATTGTGATGTCATCGAGTTCCGTGATGATGTCATAGCGAAACATTGTGAGGTCATCGAGTTCCGTGATGATGTCATCGAGTTCCGTGATGATGTCATAGAGAAACATTGTGAGGTCATCAAGTTCCGTGATGATGTCATAGTGTTACATTGTGAGGTCATGGAGTTCCGTGATGATGTCATCGAGTTCCGTGATGATGTCATAGAGATACATTGTGAGGTCATCAAGTTCCGTGATGTCATCGAGTTCCGTGATGATGTCATAGTTACATTGTGATGTCATCGAGTTCCGTGATGATGTCATACAGATACATTGTGAGGTCATTGAGTTCCGTGATGATATCATCGAGTTCCGTGATGATGTCTTAGAGATACATTGTGAGGTCATCGAGTTCCGTGATGATGTCTTAGAGATACATTGTGAGGTCATCGAGTTCCGTGATGATGTCATAGAGATACATTGTGATGTCATCGAGTTCCGTGATGATGTCATAGAGATACATTGTGAGGTCGAGTTCCGTGATGATGTCATAGTGTTGCATTGTGATGTCATCGAGTTCCGCGATGATGTCATAGAGATACATTGTGAGGTCACCGAGTTCCGTGATGATGTCATAGATATACATTGTGAGGTCATCGAGTTCCGTGATAATGTCATAGAGATACATTGTGAGGTCATCGAGTTCTGTGATGATGTCATAGTGTTACATTGTGATGTCATCGAGTTCCGTGATGATGTCATAGAGATACATTGTGAGGTCATCTAGTTCCGTGATGATGTCATAGTGTTACATTGTGAGGTCATCGATCTCCGTGATGATGTCATCGAGTTCCGTGATGATGTCATAGAGATACATTGTGAGGTCATCGAGTTCTGTGATGATGTCATAGAGATACATTGTGAGGTCACCGAGTTCCGTGGTGATGTCATAGTGTTACATTGTGAGGTCATCGAGTTCCGTGATGATGTCATAGAGATACATTGTGAGGTCATCGAGTTCCGTGATGATGTCATAGAGATACATTGTGAGGTCATCGAGTTCCGTGATGATGTCATAGTGTTACATTGTGAGGTCATCGAGCTCCGTGATGATGTCATCGAGTTCCGTGATGATGTCATAGAGATACATTGTGAGGTCATCGATTTCTGTGATGATGTCATAGAGATACATTGTGAGGTCACCGAGTTCCGTGGTGATGTCATAGTGTTACATTGTTATGTCATCGAGTTCCATGATGATGTCATAGTTACATTGTAATGTCATCGAGTTCCGTGATGATGTCATAGAGATACATTGTGCGGTCATCGAGTTCCGTGATGATGTCATAGAGATACATTGTGAGGTCATCGAGTTCCGTGATGATGTCATAGTGTTACATTGTGATGTCATCGAGTTCCGTGATGATGTCATAGTTACATTGTGATGTCATTGAGTTCCGTGATGATGTCATAGAGATACATTGTGAGGTCATCGAATTCCGAGATGATGTCATAGAGAAACATTGTGAGGTCATCGAGTTCCGTGATGATGTCATCGAGTTCCGTGATGATGTCATAATTACATTGTGATGTCATCGAGTTCCGTGATGATGTCATAGAGATACATTGTGAGGTCATCGAGTTCCGTGATGATGTCATAGTGTTACATTGTTATGTCATCGAGTTCCATGATGATGTCATAGTTACATTGTAATGTCATTGAGTTCCGTGATGATGTCATAGAGATACATTGTGCGGTCATCGAGTTCCGTGATGATGTCATAGAGATACATTGTGAGGTCATCGAGTTCCGTGATGATGTCATAGAGATACATTGTGAGGTCATTGAGATCCGTGATGATGTCATAGAGATAACTTGTGAGGTCATCGAGTTCTGTGATGATGTCATAGTGTTACATTGTGATGTCATCGAGTTCCGTGATGATGTCATAGAGATACCTTGTGAGGTCATCAAGTTCTGTGATGATGTCATAGTGTTACATTGTGAGGTCATCGAGTTCCGTGACAATGTCATCGAGTTCCGTAATGATGTCATAGAGATACATTGTGAGGTCATCGAGTTCCGTGATGATGTCATCGAGTTCCGTGATGATGTCATAGAGATACATTGTGAGGTCATCGAGTTCCGTGTTGATGTCATAGAGAAACATTGTGAGGTCATCGAGTTCCGTAATGATGTCATAGAGAAACATTGTGAGGTCATCGAGTTCCGTGATGATGTCATAGAGATACATTGTGAGGTCACCGAGTTCCGTGATGTCATCGAGTTCCGTGATGATGTCATAGTTACATTGTGATGTCATCGAGTTCCGTGATGATGTCATAGAGAAACATTGTGAGGTCATCGAGTTCTGTGATGATGTCATAGAGATACATTGTGAGGTCACCGATTTCCGTGATGATGTCATAGTGTTACATTATGAGGTCATTGAGTTCCGTGATGATGTCATCGAGTTCCGTGATGATGTCATAGAGATACATTGTGAGGTCATCGAGTTCCGTGATGATGTCATAGAGAAACATTGTGAGGTCATCGAGTTCCGTGATGATGTCATAGAGATACATTGTGAGGTCATCGAGTTCTGTGATGATGTCATAGTGTTACATTGTGATGTCATCCAGTTCCGTGATGATGTCATAGAGATACATTGTGAGGTCATCGAGTTCCGTGATGATGTTATAGTGTTACATTGTGAGGTCATCGAGTTCCGTGATGATGTCATAGAGATACATTGTGAGGTCATCGAGTTCCGTGATGATGTCATAGAGATACATTGTGAGGTCACCGAGTTCCGTGATGATGTCATAGTGTTACATTGTGAGGTCATCGAGTTCCGTGATGATGTCATCGAGTTCCGAGATGATGTCATAGAGATACATTGTGAGGTCATCGAGTTCCGTGATGATGTCATAGAGAAACATTGTGAGGTCATCGAGTTCTGTGATGATGTCATAGAGATACATTGTGAGGTCATCGAGTTCTGTGATGATGTCATCGTGTTAAATTGTGATGTCTTCCAGTTCCGTGATGTTGTCATAGAGATACATTGTGAGGTCATCGAGTTCCGTTATGATGTCATAGAGATACATTGTGAGGTCATCGAGTTCCGTGATGATGTCATAGAGATACATTGTGAGGTCATCGAGTTCCGTGATGATGTCATAGAGATACATTGTGATGTCATCGAGTTCCGTGATGATGTCATAGAGATACATTGTGAGGTCATCGAGTTCCGTTATGATGTCATAGAGATACATTGTGAGGTCATCGAGTTCCGTGATGATGTCATAGAGATACATTGTGAGGTCACCGAGTTCCGTGATGATGTCATAGAGATACATTGTGAGGTCATTGAGATCCGTGATGATGTCATAGAGATAACTTGTGAGGTCATCGAGTTCTGTGATGATGTCATAGTGTTACATTGTCATGTCATCGAGTTCCGTGATGATGTCATAGAGATACCTTGTGAGGTCATCGAGTTCTGTGATGATGTCATAGTGTTACATTGTGATGTCATCGAGTTCCGTGATGATGTCATAGAGATACATTGTGAGGTCATCGAGTTCCGTGATGATGTCATAGAGATACATTGTGAGGTCACCGAGTTCCGTGATGATGTCATAGAGATACATTGTGAGGTCATCGAGTTCCGTGATGATGTCATAGAGATACCTTGTGAGGTCATTGAGTTCTGTGATGATGTCATAGTGTTACATTGTGAGGTCACTGAGTTCCATGACGATGTCATCGAGTTCCGTGATGATGTCATAGAGATACATTGTGAGGTCATCGAGTTCCGTGATGATGTCATAGAGATACATTGTGAGGTCATCGATCTCCGTGATGATGTCATCGAGTTCCGTGATGATGTCATAGAGATACATTGTGAGGTCATCGAGTTCCGTGATGATGTCATAGAGATACATTGTGAGGTCACCGAGTTCTGTGGTGATGTCATAGTGTTACATTGTGAGGTCATCGAGTTCCGTGATGATGTCATCGAGTTCCGTGATGATGTCATCGAGTTCCGTGATGATGTCATAGAGATAAATTGTGAGGTCATCAATCTCCGTGGTTATGTCATAGACATATATTGTGAGGTCACCGAGTTCCGTGATGATGTCATCGAGTTCCGTGATGATGTCATAGAGATACATTGTGAAGTCATTGAGTTCCGTGATGATGTCATAGATATACATTGTGAGGTCATCGAGTTCCGTGATGATGTCATCGACTTCTGTGATGATGTCATAGATATACATTGTGAGGTCATCGAGTTCCGTGATGATGTCATAGAGATACATTGTGAGGTCACCGAGTTCCGTGATGATGTCATAGTGTTACATTGTGAGGTCATCGAGTTCCGTGATGATGTCATCGAGTTCCGTGATGATGTCATAAAGATACATTGTGAGATCATCAAGTTCCGTGATGATGTCATAGAATTACATTGTGAGGTCATCGAGTTCCGTGATGGTGTCATCGAGTTCCGTGATGATGTCATAGAGATACATTGTGAGGTCATCGAGTTCCGTGATGATGTCATAGAGATACTTTGTGAGGTCAACGAGTTCCGTGATGATGTCATCGAGTTCCGTGATGATGTCATAGAGATACATTGTGAGGTCATCGAGTTCCGTGATGATGTCATAGAGATACATTGTGATGTCATCGAGTTCCGTGATGATGTCATAGAGATACATTGTAAGGTCGAGTTCCGTGATGATGTCATAGTGTTACATTGTGAGGTCATCGAGTTCCGTGATGATGTCATCGAGTTCCGTGATGATGTCATATAGATACATTGTGAGGTCATCGAGTTCCGTGATGATGTCATAGAGGTACATTGTGAGGTCACCGAGTTCCATGACGATGTCATCGAGTTCCGTGATGATGTCATAGTGTTACATTGTGAGGTCATCGAGTTCCGTGATGATGTCATCGAGTTCCGTGATGATGTCATATAGATACATTGTGAGGTCATCGAGTTCCGTGATGATGTCATAGAGATACATTGTGAGGTCATATAGTTCCGTGATGTCATCGAGTTCCGTGATGATGTCATAGTTACATTGTGATGTCATCGAGTTCCGTGATGATGTCATAGAGAAACATTGTGAGGTCATCAAGTTCCGTGATGATGTCATAGTGTTACATTGTGAGGTCATGGAGTTCCGTGATGATGTCATCGAGTTCCGTGATGATGTCATAGAGATACATTGTGAGGTCATCAAGTTCCGTGATGTCATCGAGTTCCGTGATGATGTCATAGTTACATTGTGATGTCATCGAGTTCCGTGATGATGTCATACAGATACATTGTGAGGTCATCGAGTTCCGTGATGATGTCATAGAGATACATTGTGAGGTCATCAAGTTCCGTGATGATGACATAGTGTTACATTGTGATGCCATCGAGTTCCGTGATGATGTCATAGAGATACATTGTGAGGTCATCGAGTTCCGTGATGATGTCATAGAGAAACATTGTGAGGTTATCGAGTTCCGTGATGATGTCTTAGAGATACATTGTGAGGTCATCGAGTTCTGTGATGATGTCATAGAGATACATTGTGATGTCATCGAGTTCCGTGATGATGTCATAGAGATACATTGTGAGGTCGAGTTCCGTGATGATGTCATAGTGTTACATTGTGATGTCATCGAGTTCCGCGATGATGTCATAGAGATACATTGTGAGGTCACCGAGTTCCGTGATGATGTCATAGTGTTACATTGTGAGGTCATCGAGTTCCGTGATGATGTCATCGAAATTCGTGATGATGTCATATAGATACATTGTGAGGTCATCGAGTTCCGTGATGATGTCATAGAGGTACATTGTGAGGTCACCGAGTTCCATGACGATGTCGTCGAGTTCCGTGATGATGTCATAGAGATACATTGTGAGGTCATCGAGTTCCGTGATGTCATCGAGTTCCGTGATGATGTCTCAGAGATACATTGTGAGGTCGAGTTCCGTGATGATGTCATAAAGATACATTGTGAGGTCATCGAGTTCCCTGATGATGTCATAGAGATACATTGTGAGGTCACCGAGTTCTGTGATGATGTCATAGTGTTACATTGTGATGTCATCGAGCTCCGTGATGATGTCATAGTTACATTGTGATGTCATCGAGTTCCGTGATTATGTCATAGAGAAACATTGTGAGGTCATCGAGTTCCTTGATGATGTCATAGAGATACATTGTGAGGTCAACGAGTTCCGAGATGATGTCATAGTGTTACATTGTTATGTCATCGAGTTCCATGATGATGTCATAGTTACATTGTAATGTCATCGAGTTCCGTGATGATGTCATGGAGATACATTGTGCGGTCATCGAGTTCCGTGATCATGTCATAGAGATACATTGTGAGGTCATCGAGTTCCGTGATGATGTCATAGAGATACATTGTGAGGTTACCGAGTTCCGTGATGATGTCATAGAGATACATTGTGAGGTCATCGAGTTCCGTGATGTCATCGAGTTCCGTGATGATGTCATAGTTACATTGTGATGTCATCGAGTTCCGTGATGATGTCATAGAGATACATTGTGAGGTCATCGAGTTCCGTGATGATGTCATAGAGATACATTGTGACGTCATCGAATTCCGTGATGATGTCATAGAGAAACATTGTAAGGTCATCGAGTTCCGTGATGATGTCATCGAGTTCCGTGATGATGTCATAGAGATACATTGTGAAGTCATCGAGTTCCGTGATGATGTCATAGATATACATTGTGAGGTCATCGAGTTCTGTGATGATGTCATAGTTACATTGTGATGTCATCGAGTTCCGTGATGATGTCATAGAGATACATTGAGAGGTCATCGAGGTCCGTGATGATGTCATAGAGAAACATTGTGAGGTCATCGACTTCCGTGATGATGTCATAGAGATACATTGTGAGGTCATCGAGTTCCGTGATGATGTCATAGATATACAATGTGAGGTCATCGAGTTCCGTGATGATGTCATAGAGATGCATTGTGAGGTCATCGAGTTCCGTGATGATGTCATAGAGATACATTGTGAGGTCACCGAGTTCCGTGATGATGTCAAAGTGTTACATTGTGAGGTCATCGAGTTCCGTGATGATGTCATAAAGATACATTGTGAGGTCATCAAGTTCCGTGATGATGTCATAGAATTACATTGTGAGGTCATCGAGTTCCGTGATGGTGTCATAGTTACATTGTGATGTCATCGAGTTCCGTGATGATGTCATAGCGAAACATTGTGAGGTCATCGAGTTCCCTGATGATGTCATCGAGTTCCGTGATGATGTCATAGAGATACATTGTGAGGTCAACGAGTTCCGTGATGATGTCAACGAGTTCCGTGATGATGTCATAGAGATACATTGTGAGGTCATCGAGTTCCGTGATGATGTCATAGAGATACATTGTGAGGTCAACGAGTTCCGTGATGATGTCATCGAGTTCCGTGATGATATCATAGAGATACATTGTGAGGTCATCGAGTTCCGTGATGATGTCATAGAGATACATTGTGATGTCATCGAGTTCCGTGATTATGTCATAGAGATACATTGTGAGGTCGAGTTCCGTGATGATGTCATAGTGTTACATTGTGATGTCATCGAGTTCCGCGATGATGTCATAGAGATACATTGTGAGGTCACCGAGTTCCGTGATGATGTCATAGTGTTACATTGTGAGGTCATCGAGTTCCGTGATGATGTCATCGAATTCCGTGATGATGTCATAGAGATACATTGTGAGGTCATCAAGTTCCGTGATGATGTCATAGAGATACATTGTGAGGTCACTGAGTTCCATGACGATGTCATCGAGTTCCGTGATGATGTCATAGAGATACATTGTGAGGTCATCGAGTTCCGTGATGATGTCATAGAGATACATTGTGAGGTCATCGAGTTCCGTGATGATGTCATAGTGTTACATTGTGATGTCATCGAGTTCCGTGATGATGTCATAGAGATACATTGTGAGGTCATCGAGTTCCGTGATAATGTCATAGAGATACATTGTGAGGTCATCGAGTTCCGTGATGATGTCATAGTGTTACATTGTGACGTTATCGAGCTCCGTGATGATATCATAGTTACATTGTGATGTCATCGAGTTCCGTGATTATGTCATAGAGAAACATTGTGCGGTCATCGAGTTCCGTGATAATGTCATAGAGATGCATTGTGAGGTCATCGAGTTCCGTGATGATGTCATAGTGTTACATTGTGAGGTCATCGAGTTCCGTGATTATGTCATAGAGAAACATTGTGCGGTCATCGAGTTCCGTGATGATGTCATAGAGATACATTGTGAGGTCGAGTTCCGTGATGATGTCATAGTGTTACATTGTGATGTCATCGAGTTCCGCGATGATGTCATAGAGATACATTGTGAGTTCATCGAGTTCCGCGATGATGTCATAGTGTTACATTGTGAGGTCATCGAGTTCCGTGATGATGTCATCGAGTTCCGTGATGATGTCATATAGATACATTGTGAGGTCATCGAGTTCCGTGATGATGTCATAGAGGTACATTGTGAGGTCACCGAGTTCCATGACGATGTCATCGAGTTCCGTGATGATGTCATAGAGATACATTGTGAGGTCATCGAGTTCTGTGATGATGTCATAGAGATACATTGTGAGGTCATATAGTTCTGTGATGTCATCGAGTTCTGTGATGATGTCATAGTTACATTTTGATGTCATCGAGTTCCGTGATGATGTCATAGAGAAACATTGTGAGGTCATCAAGCTCCGTGATGATGTCATAGTGTTACATTGTGAGGTCATGGAGTTCCGTGATGATGTCATCGAGTTCCGTGATGATGTCATAGAGATACATTGTGAGGTCATCAAGTTCTGTGATGATGTCATAGAGATACATTGTGAGGTCACCGAGTTCCATGACGATGTCATCGAGTTCCGTGATGATGTCATAGAGATACATTGTGCGGTCATCGAGTTCCGTGATCATGTCATAGAGATACATTGTGAGGTCATCGAGTTCCGTGATGATGTCATAGAGATACATTGTGAGGTTACCGAGTTCCGTGATGATGTCATAGAGATACATTGTGAGGTCATCGAGTTCCGTGATGTCATCGAGTTCCGTGATGATGTCATAGTTACATTGTGATGTCATCGAGTTCCGTGATGATGTCATAGAGATACATTGTGAGGTCATCGAGTTCCGTGATGATGTCATCGAGTTCCGTGATGATGTCATAGAGATACATTGTGAAGTCATCGAGTTCCGTGATGATGTCATAGATATACATTGTGAGGTCATCGAGTTCTGTGATGATGTCATAGTTACATTGTGATGTCATCGAGTTCCGTGATGATGTCATAGAGATACATTGAGAGGTCATCGAGGTCCGTGATGATGTCATAGAGAAACATTGTGAGGTCATCGAGTTCCGTGATGATGTCATAGAGATACATTGTGAGGTCATCGAGTTCCGTGATGATGTCATAGATATACAATGTGAGGTCATCGAGTTCCGTGATGATGTCATAGAGATGCATTGTGAGGTCATCGAGTTCCGTGATGATGTCATAGAGATACATTGTGAGGTCACCGAGTTCCGTGATGATGTCATAGTGTTACATTGTGAGGTCATCGAGTTCCGTGATGATGTCATCGAGTTCCGTGATGATGTCATAAAGATACATTGTGAGGTCATCAAGTTCCGTGATGATGTCATAGAATTACATTGTGAGGTCATCGAGTTCCGTGATGGTGTCATAGTTACATTGTGATGTCATCGAGTTCCGTGATGATGTCATAGCGAAACATTGTGAGGTCATCGAGTTCCGTGATGATGTCATCGAGTTCCGTGATGATGTCATAGAGAAACATTGTGAGGTCATCAAGTTCCGTGATGTCATCGAGTTCCGTGATGATGTCATAGTTACATTGTGATGTCATCGAGTTCCGTGATGATGTCATACAGATACATTGTGAGGTCATCGAGTTCCGTGATGATATCATCGAGTTCCGTGATGATGTCTTAGAGATACATTGTGAGGTCATCGAGTTCCGTGATGATGTCTTAGAGATACATTGTGAGGTCATCGAGTTCCGTGATGATGTCATAGAGATACATTGTGATGTCATCGAGTTCCGTGATGATGTCATAGAGATACATTGTGAGGTCGAGTTCCGTGATGATGTCATAGTGTTGCATTGTGATGTCATCGAGTTCCGCGATGATGTCATAGAGATACATTGTGAGGTCACCGAGTTCCGTGATGATGTCATAGATATACATTGTGAGGTCATCGAGTTCCGTGATAATGTCATAGAGATACATTGTGAGGTCATCGAGTTCTGTGATGATGTCATAGTGTTACATTGTGATGTCATCGAGTTCCGTGATGATGTCATAGAGATACATTGTGAGGTCATCTAGTTCCGTGATGATGTCATAGTGTTACATTGTGAGGTCATCGATCTCCGTGATGATGTCATCGAGTTCCGTGATGATGTCATAGAGATACATTGTGAGGTCATCGAGTTCTGTGATGATGTCATAGAGATACATTGTGAGGTCACCGAGTTCCGTGGTGATGTCATAGTGTTACATTGTGAGGTCATCGAGTTCCGTGATGATGTCATAGAGATACATTGTGAGGTCATCGAGTTCCGTGATGATGTCATAGAGATACATTGTGAGGTCATCGAGTTCCGTGATGATGTCATAGTGTTACATTGTGAGGTCATCGAGCTCCGTGATGATGTCATCGAGTTCCGTGATGATGTCATAGAGATACATTGTGAGGTCATCGATTTCTGTGATGATGTCATAGAGATACATTGTGAGGTCACCGAGTTCCGTGGTGATGTCATAGTGTTACATTGTTATGTCATCGAGTTCCATGATGATGTCATAGTTACATTGTAATGTCATCGAGTTCCGTGATGATGTCATAGAGATACATTGTGCGGTCATCGAGTTCCGTGATGATGTCATAGAGATACATTGTGAGGTCATCGAGTTCCGTGATGATGTCATAGTGTTACATTGTGATGTCATCGAGTTCCGTGATGATGTCATAGTTACATTGTGATGTCATTGAGTTCCGTGATGATGTCATAGAGATACATTGTGAGGTCATCGAATTCCGAGATGATGTCATAGAGAAACATTGTGAGGTCATCGAGTTCCGTGATGATGTCATCGAGTTCCGTGATGATGTCATAATTAAATTGTGATGTCATCGAGTTCCGTGATGATGTCATAGAGATACATTGTGAGGTCATCGAGTTCCGTGATGATGTCATAGTGTTACATTGTTATGTCATCGAGTTCCATGATGATGTCATAGTTACATTGTAATGTCATTGAGTTCTGTGCTGATGTCATAGTGTTACATTGTGATGTCATCGAGTTCCGCAATGATGTCATAGAGATACATTGTGAGGTCACCGAGTTCCATGACGATGTCGTTGAGTTCCGTGATGATGTCATAGAGATACATTGTGAGGTCATCGAGTTCCGTGATGTCATCGAGTTCCGTGATGATGTCTCAGAGATACATTGTGAGGTCGAGTTCCGTGATGATGTCATAAAGATACATTGTGAGGTCATCGAGTTCCCTGATGATGTCATAGAGATACATTGTGAGGTCACCGAGTTCTGTGATGATGTCATAGTGTTACATTGTGATGTCATCGAGCTCCGTGATGATGTCATAGTTACATTGTGATGTCATCGAGTTCCGTGATTATGTCATAGAGAAACATTGTGAGGTCATCGAGTTCCTTGATGATGTCATAGAGATACATTGTGAGGTCAACGAGTTCCGAGATGATGTCATAGTGTTACATTGTTATGTCATCGAGTTCCATGATGATGTCATAGTTACATTGTAATGTCATCGAGTTCCGTGATGATGTCATGGAGATACATTGTGCGGTCATCGAGTTCCGTGATCATGTCATAGAGATACATTGTGAGGTCATCGAGTTCCGTGATGATGTCATAGAGATACATTGTGAGGTTACCGAGTTCCGTGATGATGTCATAGAGATACATTGTGAGGTCATCGAGTTCCGTGATGTCATCGAGTTCCGTGATGATGTCATAGTTACATTGTGATGTCATCGAGTTCCGTGATGATGTCATAGAGATACATTGTGAGGTCATCGAGTTCCGTGATGATGTCATAGAGATACATTGTGACGTCATCGAATTCCGTGATGATGTCATAGAGAAACATTGTAAGGTCATCGAGTTCCGTGATGATGTCATCGAGTTCCGTGATGATGTCATAGAGATACATTGTGAAGTCATCGAGTTCCGTGATGATGTCATAGATATACATTGTGAGGTCATCGAGTTCTGTGATGATGTCATAGTTACATTGTGATGTCATCGAGTTCCGTGATGATGTCATAGAGATACATTGAGAGGTCATCGAGGTCCGTGATGATGTCATAGAGAAACATTGTGAGGTCATCGAGTTCCGTGATGATGTCATAGAGATACATTGTGAGGTCATCGAGTTCCGTGATGATGTCATAGATATACAATGTGAGGTCATCGAGTTCCGTGATGATGTCATAGAGATGCATTGTGAGGTCATCGAGTTCCGTGATGATGTCATAGAGATACATTGTGAGGTCACCGAGTTCCGTGATGATGTCAAAGTGTTACATTGTGAGGTCATCGAGTTCCGTGATGATGTCATAAAGATACATTGTGAGGTCATCAAGTTCCGTGATGATGTCATAGAATTACATTGTGAGGTCATCGAGTTCCGTGATGGTGTCATAGTTACATTGTGATGTCATCGAGTTCCGTGATGATGTCATAGCGAAACATTGTGAGGTCATCGAGTTCCCTGATGATGTCATCGAGTTCCGTGATGATGTCATAGAGATACATTGTGAGGTCAACGAGTTCCGTGATGATGTCAACGAGTTCCGTGATGATGTCATAGAGATACATTGTGAGGTCATCGAGTTCCGTGATGATGTCATAGAGATACATTGTGAGGTCAACGAGTTCCGTGATGATGTCATCGAGTTCCGTGATGATATCATAGAGATACATTGTGAGGTCATCGAGTTCCGTGATGATGTCATAGAGATACATTGTGATGTCATCGAGTTCCGTGATTATGTCATAGAGATACATTGTGAGGTCGAGTTCCGTGATGATGTCATAGTGTTACATTGTGATGTCATCGAGTTCCGCGATGATGTCATAGAGATACATTGTGAGGTCACCGAGTTCCGTGATGATGTCATAGTGTTACATTGTGAGGTCATCGAGTTCCGTGATGATGTCATCGAATTCCGTGATGATGTCATAGAGATACATTGTGAGGTCATCAAGTTCCGTGATGATGTCATAGAGATACATTGTGAGGTCACTGAGTTCCATGACGATGTCATCGAGTTCCGTGATGATGTCATAGAGATACATTGTGAGGTCATCGAGTTCCGTGATGATGTCATAGAGATACATTGTGAGGTCATCGAGTTCCGTGATGATGTCATAGTGTTACATTGTGATGTCATCGAGTTCCGTGATGATGTCATAGAGATACATTGTGAGGTCATCGAGTTCCGTGATAATGTCATAGAGATACATTGTGAGGTCATCGAGTTCCGTGATGATGTCATAGTGTTACATTGTGACGTTATCGAGCTCCGTGATGATATCATAGTTACAATGTGATGTCATCGAGTTCCGTGATTATGTCATAGAGAAACATTGTGCGGTCATCGAGTTCCGTGATAATGTCATAGAGATGCATTGTGAGGTCATCGAGTTCCGTGATGATGTCATAGTGTTACATTGTGAGGTCATCGAGTTCCGTGATTATGTCATAGAGAAACATTGTGCGGTCATCGAGTTCCGTGATGATGTCATAGAGATACATTGTGAGGTCGAGTTCCGTGATGATGTCATAGTGTTACATTGTGATGTCATCGAGTTCCGCGATGATGTCATAGAGATACATTGTGAGTTCATCGAGTTCCGCGATGATGTCATAGTGTTACATTGTGAGGTCATCGAGTTCCGTGATGATGTCATCGAGTTCCGTGATGATGTCATATAGATACATTGTGAGGTCATCGAGTTCCGTGATGATGTCATAGAGGTACATTGTGAGGTCACCGAGTTCCATGACGATGTCATCGAGTTCCGTGATGATGTCATAGAGATACATTGTGAGGTCATCGAGTTCTGTGATGATGTCATAGAGATACATTGTGAGGTCATATAGTTCTGTGATGTCATCGAGTTCTGTGATGATGTCATAGTTACATTTTGATGTCATCGAGTTCCGTGATGATGTCATAGAGAAACATTGTGAGGTCATCAAGCTCCGTGATGATGTCATAGTGTTACATTGTGAGGTCATGGAGTTCCGTGATGATGTCATCGAGTTCCGTGATGATGTCATAGAGATACATTGTGAGGTCATCAAGTTCCGTGATGATGTCATAGAGATACATTGTGAGGTCACCGAGTTCCATGACGATGTCATCGAGTTCCGTGATGATGTCATAGAGATACATTGTGCGGTCATCGAGTTCCGTGATCATGTCATAGAGATACATTGTGAGGTCATCGAGTTCCGTGATGATGTCATAGAGATACATTGTGAGGTTACCGAGTTCCGTGATGATGTCATAGAGATACATTGTGAGGTCATCGAGTTCCGTGATGTCATCGAGTTCCGTGATGATGTCATAGTTACATTGTGATGTCATCGAGTTCCGTGATGATGTCATAGAGATACATTGTGAGGTCATCGAGTTCCGTGATGATGTCATCGAGTTCCGTGATGATGTCATAGAGATACATTGTGAAGTCATCGAGTTCCGTGATGATGTCATAGATATACATTGTGAGGTCATCGAGTTCTGTGATGATGTCATAGTTACATTGTGATGTCATCGAGTTCCGTGATGATGTCATAGAGATACATTGAGAGGTCATCGAGGTCCGTGATGATGTCATAGAGAAACATTGTGAGGTCATCGAGTTCCGTGATGATGTCATAGAGATACATTGTGAGGTCATCGAGTTCCGTGATGATGTCATAGATATACAATGTGAGGTCATCGAGTTCCGTGATGATGTCATAGAGATGCATTGTGAGGTCATCGAGTTCCGTGATGATGTCATAGAGATACATTGTGAGGTCACCGAGTTCCGTGATGATGTCATAGTGTTACATTGTGAGGTCATCGAGTTCCGTGATGATGTCATCGAGTTCCGTGATGATGTCATAAAGATACATTGTGAGGTCATCAAGTTCCGTGATGATGTCATAGAATTACATTGTGAGGTCATCGAGTTCCGTGATGGTGTCATAGTTACATTGTGATGTCATCGAGTTCCGTGATGATGTCATAGCGAAACATTGTGAGGTCATCGAGTTCCGTGATGATGTCATCGAGTTCCGTGATGATGTCATAGAGAAACATTGTGAGGTCATCAAGTTCCGTGATGTCATCGAGTTCCGTGATGATGTCATAGTTACATTGTGATGTCATCGAGTTCCGTGATGATGTCATACAGATACATTGTGAGGTCATCGAGTTCCGTGATGATATCATCGAGTTCCGTGATGATGTCTTAGAGATACATTGTGAGGTCATCGAGTTCCGTGATGATGTCTTAGAGATACATTGTGAGGTCATCGAGTTCCGTGATGATGTCATAGAGATACATTGTGATGTCATCGAGTTCCGTGATGATGTCATAGAGATACATTGTGAGGTCGAGTTCCGTGATGATGTCATAGTGTTGCATTGTGATGTCATCGAGTTCCGCGATGATGTCATAGAGATACATTGTGAGGTCACCGAGTTCCGTGATGATGTCATAGATATACATTGTGAGGTCATCGAGTTCCGTGATAATGTCATAGAGATACATTGTGAGGTCATCGAGTTCTGTGATGATGTCATAGTGTTACATTGTGATGTCATCGAGTTCCGTGATGATGTCATAGAGATACATTGTGAGGTCATCTAGTTCCGTGATGATGTCATAGTGTTACATTGTGAGGTCATCGATCTCCGTGATGATGTCATCGAGTTCCGTGATGATGTCATAGAGATACATTGTGAGGTCATCGAGTTCTGTGATGATGTCATAGAGATACATTGTGAGGTCACCGAGTTCCGTGGTGATGTCATAGTGTTACATTGTGAGGTCATCGAGTTCCGTGATGATGTCATAGAGATACATTGTGAGGTCATCGAGTTCCGTGATGATGTCATAGAGATACATTGTGAGGTCATCGAGTTCCGTGATGATGTCATAGTGTTACATTGTGAGGTCATCGAGCTCCGTGATGATGTCATCGAGTTCCGTGATGATGTCATAGAGATACATTGTGAGGTCATCGATTTCTGTGATGATGTCATAGAGATACATTGTGAGGTCACCGAGTTCCGTGGTGATGTCATAGTGTTACATTGTTATGTCATCGAGTTCCATGATGATGTCATAGTTACATTGTAATGTCATCGAGTTCCGTGATGATGTCATAGAGATACATTGTGCGGTCATCGAGTTCCGTGATGATGTCATAGAGATACATTGTGAGGTCATCGAGTTCCGTGATGATGTCATAGTGTTACATTGTGATGTCATCGAGTTCCGTGATGATGTCATAGTTACATTGTGATGTCATTGAGTTCCGTGATGATGTCATAGAGATACATTGTGAGGTCATCGAATTCCGAGATGATGTCATAGAGAAACATTGTGAGGTCATCGAGTTCCGTGATGATGTCATCGAGTTCCGTGATGATGTCATAATTACATTGTGATGTCATCGAGTTCCGTGATGATGTCATAGAGATACATTGTGAGGTCATCGAGTTCCGTGATGATGTCATAGTGTTACATTGTTATGTCATCGAGTTCCATGATGATGTCATAGTTACATTGTAATGTCATTGAGTTCCGTGATGATGTCATAGAGATACATTGTGCGGTCATCGAGTTTCGTGATGATGTCATAGAGATACATTGTGAGGTCATCGAGTTCCGTGATGATGTCATAGAGATACATTGTGAGGTCATTGAGATCCGTGATGATGTCATAGAGATAACTTGTGAGGTCATCGAGTTCTGTGATGATGTCATAGTGTTACATTGTGATGTCATCGAGTTCCGTGATGATGTCATAGAGATACCTTGTGAGGTCATCAAGTTCTGTGATGATGTCATAGTGTTACATTGTGAGGTCATCGAGTTCCGTGACAATGTCATCGAGTTCCGTGATGATGTCATAGAGATACATTGTGAGGTCATCGAGTTCCGTGTTGATGTCATAGAGAAACATTGTGAGGTCATCGAGTTCCGTAATGATGTCATAGAGATACATTGTGAGGTCATCGAGTTCCGTGATGATGTCATCGAGTTCCGTGATGATGTCATAGAGATACATTGTGAGGTCATCGAGTTCCGTGTTGATGTCATAGAGAAACATTGTGAGGTCATCGAGTTCCGTAATGATGTCATAGAGAAACATTGTGAGGTCATCGAGTTCCGTGATGATGTCATAGAGATACATTGTGAGGTCACCGAGTTCCGTGATGTCATCGAGTTCCGTGATGATGTCATAGTTACATTGTGATGTCATCGAGTTCCGTGATGATGTCATAGAGAAACATTGTGAGGTCATCGAGTTCTGTGATGATGTCATAGAGATACATTGTGAGGTCACCGATTTCCGTGATGATGTCATAGTGTTACATTATGAGGTCATTGAGTTCCGTGATGATGTCATCGAGTTCCGTGATGATGTCATAGAGATACATTGTGAGGTCATCGAGTTCCGTGATGATGTCATAGAGAAACATTGTGAGGTCATCGAGTTCCGTGATGATGTCATAGAGATACATTGTGAGGTCATCGAGTTCTGTGATGATGTCATAGTGTTACATTGTGATGTCATCCAGTTCCGTGATGATGTCATAGAGATACATTGTGAGGTCATCGAGTTCCGTGATGATGTTATAGTGTTACATTGTGAGGTCATCGAGTTCCGTGATGATGTCATAGAGATACATTGTGAGGTCATCGAGTTCCGTGATGATGTCATAGAGATACATTGTGAGGTCACCGAGTTCCGTGATGATGTCATAGTGTTACATTGTGAGGTCATCGAGTTCCGTGATGATGTCATCGAGTTCCGAGATGATGTCATAGAGATACATTGTGAGGTCATCGAGTTCCGTGATGATGTCATAGAGAAACATTGTGAGGTCATCGAGTTCTGTGATGATGTCATAGAGATACATTGTGAGGTCATCGAGTTCTGTGATGATGTCATCGTGTTAAATTGTGATGTCTTCCAGTTCCGTGATGTTGTCATAGAGATACATTGTGAGGTCATCGAGTTCCGTTATGATGTCATAGAGATACATTGTGAGGTCATCGAGTTCCGTGATGATGTCATAGAGATACATTGTGAGGTCATCGAGTTCCGTGATGATGTCATAGAGATACCTTGTGAGGTCATCGAGTTCCGTGATGATGTCATAGAGATACATTGTGAGGTCACCGAGTTCCGTGATGATGTCATAGAGATACATTGTGAGGTCATTGAGATCCGTGATGATGTCATAGAGATAACTTGTGAGGTCATCGAGTTCTGTGATGATGTCATAGTGTTACATTGTCATGTCATCGAGTTCCGTGATGATGTCATAGAGATACCTTGTGAGGTCATCGAGTTCTGTGATGATGTCATAGTGTTACATTGTGATGTCATCGAGTTCCGTGATGATGTCATAGAGATACATTGTGAGGTCATCGAGTTCCGTGATGATGTCATAGAGATACATTGTGAGGTCACCGAGTTCCGTGATGATGTCATAGAGATACATTGTGAGGTCATCGAGTTCCGTGATGATGTCATAGAGATACCTTGTGAGGTCATTGAGTTCTGTGATGATGTCATAGTGTTACATTGTGATGTCATCGAGTTCCGCAATGATGTCATAGAGATACATTGTGAGGTCACCGAGTTCCATGACGATGTCGTTGAGTTCCGTGATGATGTCATAGAGATACATTGTGAGGTCATCGAGTTCCGTGATGATGTCATAGTGTGAAATTGTGAGGTCATCGATCTCCGTGATGATGTCATCGAGTTCCGTGATGATGTCATAGAGATACATTGTGAGGTCATCGAGTTCCGTGATGATGTCATAGAGATACATTGTGAGGTCACCGAGTTCTGTGGTGATGTCATAGTGTTACATTGTGAGGTCATCGAGTTCCGTGATGATGTCATCGAGTTCCGTGATGATGTCATCGAGTTCCGTGATGATGTCATAGAGATAAATTGTGAGGTCATCAATCTCCGTGGTTATGTCATAGACATATATTGTGAGGTCACCGAGTTCCGTGATGATGTCATCGAGTTCCGTGATGATGTCATAGAGATACATTGTGAAGTCATTGAGTTCCGTGATGATGTCATAGATATACATTGTGAGGTCATCGAGTTCCGTGATGATGTCATCGACTTCTGTGATGATGTCATAGATATACATTGTGAGGTCATCGAGTTCCGTGATGATGTCATAGAGATACATTGTGAGGTCACCGAGTTCCGTGATGATGTCATAGTGTTACATTGTGAGGTCATCGAGTTCCGTGATGATGTCATCGAGTTCCGTGATGATGTCATAAAGATACATTGTGAGATCATCAAGTTCCGTGATGATGTCATAGAATTACATTGTGAGGTCATCGAGTTCCGTGATGGTGTCATCGAGTTCCGTGATGATGTCATAGAGATACATTGTGAGGTCATCGAGTTCCGTGATGATGTCATCGAGTTCCGTGATGATGTCATAGAGATACATTGTGAGGTCATCGAGTTCCGTGATGATGTCATAGAGATACATTGTGATGTCATCGAGTTCCGTGATGATGTCATAGAGATACATTGTAAGGTCGAGTTCCGTGATGATGTCATAGTGTTACATTGTGAGGTCATCGAGTTCCGTGATGATGTCATCGAGTTCCGTGATGATGTCATATAGATACATTGTGAGGTCATCGAGTTCCGTGATGATGTCATAGAGGTACATTGTGAGGTCACCGAGTTCCATGACGATGTCATCGAGTTCCGTGATGATGTCATAGTGTTACATTGTGAGGTCATCGAGTTCCGTGATGATGTCATCGAGTTCCGTGATGATGTCATATAGATACATTGTGAGGTCATCGAGTTCCGTGATGATGTCATAGAGATACATTGTGAGGTCATATAGTTCCGTGATGTCATCGAGTTCCGTGATGATGTCATAGTTACATTGTGATGTCATCGAGTTCCGTGATGATGTCATAGTGTTACATTGTGAGGTCATCGAGTTCCGTGATGATGTCATCGAGTTCCGTGATGATGTCATAAAGATACATTGTGAGATCATCAAGTTCCGTGATGATGTCATAGAATTACATTGTGAGGTCATCGAGTTCCGTGATGGTGTCATCGAGTTCCGTGATGATGTCATAGAGATACATTGTGAGGTCATCGAGTTCCGTGATGATGTCATCGAGTTCCGTGATGATGTCATAGAGATACATTGTGAGGTCATCGAGTTCCGTGATGATGTCATAGAGATACATTGTGATGTCATCGAGTTCCGTGATGATGTCATAGAGATACATTGTAAGGTCGAGTTCCGTGATGATGTCATAGTGTTACATTGTGAGGTCATCGAGTTCCGTGATGATGTCATCGAGTTCCGTGATGATGTCATATAGATACATTGTGAGGTCATCAAGTTCCGTGATGATGTCATAGAGGTACATTGTGAGGTCACCGAGTTCCATGACGATGTCATCGAGTTCCGTGATGATGTCATAGTGTTACATTGTGAGGTCATCGAGTTCCGTGATGATGTCATCGAGTTCCGTGATGATGTCATATAGATACATTGTGAGGTCATCGAGTTCCGTGATGATGTCATAGAGATACATTGTGAGGTCATATAGTTCCGTGATGTCATCGAGTTCCGTGATGATGTCATAGTTACATTGTGATGTCATCGAGTTCCGTGATGATGTCATAGAGAAACATTGTGAGGTCATCAAGTTCCGTGATGATGTCATAGTGTTACATTGTGAGGTCATGGAGTTCCGTGATGATGTCATCGAGTTCCGTGATGATGTCATAG
Source organism: Leptodactylus fuscus (assembly GCF_031893055.1). NCBI lineage: Eukaryota > Metazoa > Chordata > Amphibia > Anura > Leptodactylidae > Leptodactylus > Leptodactylus fuscus. The sequence goes on along the minus strand of NW_027440469.1, from coordinate 4,964 downwards.
AGATACATTGTGAGGTCATCAAGTTCCGTGATGTCATCGAGTTCCGTGATGATGTCATAGTTACATTGTGATGTCATCGAGTTCCGTGATGATGTCATACAGATACATTGTGAGGTCATCGAGTTCCGTGATGATGTCATAGAGATACATTGTGAGGTCATCAAGTTCCGTGATGATGACATAGTGTTACATTGTGATGCCATCGAGTTCCGTGATGATGTCATAGAGATACATTGTGAGGTCATCGAGTTCCGTGATGATGTCATAGAGAAACATTGTGAGGTTATCGAGTTCCGTGATGATGTCTTAGAGATACATTGTGAGGTCATCGAGTTCTGTGATGATGTCATAGAGATACATTGTGATGTCATCGAGTTCCGTGATGATGTCATAGAGATACATTGTGAGGTCGAGTTCCGTGATGATGTCATAGTGTTACATTGTGATGTCATCGAGTTCCGCGATGATGTCATAGAGATACATTGTGAGGTCACCGAGTTCCGTGATGATGTCATAGTGTTACATTGTGAGGTCATCGAGTTCCGTGATGATGTCATCGAATTTCGTGATGATGTCATATAGATACATTGTGAGGTCATCGAGTTCCGTGATGATGTCATAGAGGTACATTGTGAGGTCACCGAGTTCCATGACGATGTCGTCGAGTTCCGTGATGATGTCATAGAGATACATTGTGAGGTCATCGAGTTCCGTGATGATGTCATAGAGATACATTGTGAGGTCATCGAGTTCCGTGATGATGTCATAGAGATACATTGTGAGGTCATCGAGTTCCGTGATGATGTCATAGATATACATTGTGAGGTCATTGAGTTCCGTGATGGTGTCATAGTTACATTGTGATGTCATCGAGTTCCGTGATGGTGTCATAGTTACATTGTGATGTCATCGAGTTCCGTGATGATGTCATAGCGAAACATTGTGATGTCATCGAGTTCCGTGATGATGTCATAGTTACATTGTGATGTCATCGAGTTCCGTGATGATGTCATAGAGATACATTTTGAGGTCACCGAGTTCCGTGATGATGTCATAGAGATACATTGTGAGGTCATCGAGTTCCGTGATGTCATCGAGTTCCGTGATGATGTCTCAGAGATACATTGTGAGGTCGAGTTCCGTGATGATGTCATAAAGATACATTGTGAGGTCATCGAGTTCCCTGATGATGTCATAGAGATACATTGTGAGGTCACCGAGTTCTGTGATGATGTCATAGTGTTACATTGTGATGTCATCGAGCTCTGTGATGATGTCATAGTTACATTGTGATGTCATCGAGTTCCGTGATTATGTCATAGAGAAACATTGTGAGGTCATCGAGTTCCTTGATGATGTCATAGAGATACATTGTGAGGTCAACGAGTTCCGAGATGATGTCATAGTGTTACATTGTTATGTCATTGAGTTCCATGATGATGTCATAGTTACATTGTAATGTCATCGAGTTCCGTGATGATGTCATGGAGATACATTGTGCGGTCATCGAGTTCCGTGATCATGTCATAGAGATACATTGTGAGGTCATCGAGTTCCGTGATGATGTCATAGAGATACATTGTGAGGTTACCGAGTTCCGTGATGATGTCATAGAGATACATTGTGAGGTCATCGAGTTCCGTGATGTCATCGAGTTCCGTGATGATGTCATAGTTACATTGTGATGTCATCGAGTTCCGTGATGATGTCATAGAGATACATTGTGAGGTCATCGAGTTCCGTGATGATGTCATAGAGATACATTGTGACGTCATCGAATTCCGTGATGATGTCATAGAGAAACATTGTAAGGTCATCGAGTTCCGTGATGATGTCATCGAGTTCCGTGATGATGTCATAGAGATACATTGTGAAGTCATCGAGTTCCGTGATGATGTCATAGATATACATTGTGAGGTCATCGAGTTCTGTGATGATGTCATAGTTACATTGTGATGTCATCGAGTTCCGTGATGATGTCATAGAGATACATTGAGAGGTCATCGAGGTCCGTGATGATGTCATAGAGAAACATTGTGAGGTCATCGAGTTCCGTGATGATGTCATAGAGATACATTGTGAGGTCATCGAGTTCCGTGATGATGTCATAGATATACAATGTGAGGTCATCGAGTTCCGTGATGATGTCATAGAGATGCATTGTGAGGTCATCGAGTTCCGTGATGATGTCATAGAGATACATTGTGAGGTCACCGAGTTCCGTGATGATGTCAAAGTGTTACATTGTGAGGTCATCGAGTTCCGTGATGGTGTCATCGAGTTCCGTGATGATGTCATAGAGATACATTGTGAGGTCGAGTTCCGTGATGATGTCATAGTGTTACATTGTGATGTCATCGAGTTCCGCGATGATGTCATAGAGATACATTGTGAGGTCACCGAGTTCCGTGATGATGTCATAGTGTTACATTGTGAGGTCATCGAGTTCCGTGATGATGTCATCGAATTCCGTGATGATGTCAGAGAGATACATTGTGAGGTCATCAAGTTCCGTGATGATGTCATAGAGATACATTGTGAGGTCACTGAGTTCCATGACGATGTCATCGAGTTCCGTGATGATGTCATAGAGATACATTGTGAGGTCATTGAGTTCCGTGATGATGTCATAGAGATACATTGTGAGGTCATCGAGTTCCGTGATGATGTCATAGTGTTACATTGTGATGTCATCGAGTTCCGTGATGATGTCATAGAGATACATTGTGAGGTCATCGAGTTCCGTGATAATGTCATAGAGATACATTGTGAGGTCATCGAGTTCCGTGATGATGTCATAGTGTTACATTGTGATGTTATCGAGCTCCGTGATGATATCATAGTTACATTGTGATGTCATCGAGTTCCGTGATTATGTCATAGAGAAACATTGTGCGGTCATCGAGTTCCGTGATGATGTCATAGAGATGCATTGTGAGGTCATCGAGTTCCGTGATGATGTCATAGTTACATTGTGATGTCATCGAGTTCCGTGATGTCATCGAGTTCCGTGATGATGTCATAGTTACATTGTGATGTCATCGAGTTCCGTGATGATGTCATAGAGATACATTGTGAGGTCATCGAGTTCCGTGATGATGTCATAGAGATACATTGTGACGTCATCGAGTTCCGTGATGATGTCATAGAGAAACATTGTGAGGTCATCGAGTTCCGTGATGATGTCATCGAGTTCCGTGATGATGTCATAGAGATACATTGTGAAGTCATCGAGTTCCGTGATGATGTCATAGATATACATTGTGAGGTCATCGAGTTCTGTGATGATGTCATAGTTACATTGTGATGTCATCGAGTTCCGTGATGATGTCATAGAGATACATTGAGAGGTCATCGAGGTCCGTGATGATGTCATAGAGAAACATTGTGAGGTCATCGAGTTCCGTGATGATGTCATAGAGATACATTGTGAGGTCATCGAGTTCCGTGGTGATGTCATAGAGATACATTGTGAGGTCATCGAGTTCCAGGATGATGTCATAGAGATACATTGTGAGGTCATCGAGTTCCGTGATGATGTCATCGAGTTCCGTGATGATGTCATAGAGATACATTGTGCGGTCATCGAGTTCCGTGATGATGTCATAGAGATACAATGTGAGGTCATCGAGTTCCGTGATGATGTCATAGTGTTACATTGTGATGTCATCGAGTACCGTGATGATGTCATAGTTACATTGTGATGTCATCGAGTTCCGTGATGATGTCATAGAAATACATTGTGAGGTCATCGATTTCCGTGATGATATCATAGAGAGACATTGTGAGGTCATTGAGTTCCGTGATGATGCCATAGAGATACATTGTGACGTCATCGAGTTCCGTGATGATGTCATAGAGAAACATTGTGAGGTCATCGAGTTCCGTGATGATGTCATCGAGTTCCGTGATGATGTCATAGAGATACATTGTGAAGTCATTGAGTTCCGTGATGATGTCATAGATATACATTGTGAGGTCATTGAGTTCCGTGATGGTGTCATAGTTACATTGTGATGTCATCGAGTTCCGTGATGATGTCATAGCGAAACATTGTGATGTCATCGAGTTCCGTGATGATGTCATCGAGTTCCGTGATGATGTCATAGAGATACATTGTGAGGTCATCGAGTTCCGTGATGATGTCATAGAGATACATTGTGAGGTCGAGTTCCGTGATGATGTCATAGTGTTACATTGTGATGTCATCGAGTTCCGCGATGATGTCATAGAGATACATTGTGAGGTCATCGAGTTCCGCGATGATGTCATAGTGTTACATTGTGAGGTCATCGAGTTCCGTGATGATGTCATCGAGTTCCGTGATGATGTCATATAGATACATTGTGAGGTCATCGAGTTCCATGATGATGTCATAGAGGTACATTGTGAGGTCACCGAGTTCCATGACGATGTCATCGAGTTCCGTGATGATGTCATAGAGATACATTGTGAGGTCATCGAGTTCTGTGATGATGTCATAGAGATACATTGTGAGGTCATATAGTTCTGTGATGTCATCGAGTTCCGTGATGATGTCATAGTTACATTTTGATGTCATCGAGTTCCGTGATGATGTCATAGAGAAACATTGTGAGGTCATCAAGCTCCGTGATGATGTCATAGTGTTACATTGTGAGGTCATGGAGTTCCGTGATGATGTCATCGAGTTCCGTGATGATGTCATAGAGATACATTGTGAGGTCATCAAGTTCCGTGATGATGTCATAGAGATACATTGTGAGGTCACCGAGTTCCATGACGATGTCATCGAGTTCCGTGATGATGTCATAGAGATACATTGTGAGGTCGAGTTCCGTGATGATGTCATAGTGTTACATTGTGATGTCATCGAGTTCCGCGATGATGTCATAGAGATACATTGTGAGGTCACCGAGTTCCGTGATGATGTCATAGTGTTACATTGTGAGGTCATCGAGTTCCGTGATGATGTCATCGAATTT